>NC_080044.1:78396257-78701117 GCF_012489685.1 Lotus japonicus | reverse complement strand
TTGAGCAGTTCCTTCCACCACCGTCGTAGCCCCCTCCAATTGACCCGTGCGATGCACGGATAGATGTTTTAGATTATTATAAAACTGTAAATTAAAATCAAAGTTTAGGAAAATGTAATGATAATGTATAGACCAAACATATTAGGCAATACAAATGAGCAAATTAGAAACTGTCTGAATCAGTGAGGTCTAAATAACAACACATAGTTTGTCCACCACCAATACAAACATAGGCCAAAGGAAATTAATAGATCTTCTTCTTAAAAATTATTTGTGTGAACAAACTGTAGCCAATCACCAATTATATGGCGCTCAAATTCCCTTATATTGTGTTAGTACATATCACAAAAATACCTTCAGCTAAGCTCGTCTCTTAGAACGTTCACTATGAGATGGCCTAGATGGAATCATAGCTTCTCTTACCTTCGCACCAGACAGGCACCGCAAGTATATAATAAGTATAATTAAATGATTCACATTATTGCTCTGATATACATTAGAAAATTTTGAAATTAACATATAACATAGTAGCATATAGTAACCTTTTTATAATTTGTCAAAGAGAAAAAGTCAGCTGTCCCGACGGTGTAAAGTTTTTTTACACCGTCAACCAATCAGATTTCAAGGATGTGCCACGTCAATTAATGAAATTAAATAAAATGAGATATTTTCTCACATCCTTGAAATCTGATTGGTTGATGGTGTAAAAAAACTTTACACCGTCGGTGCATAGAAATTAAACTCTTTGTCAAATGTAATCTTTTGAGCTTAAATTCATAATGGCCAAGGAGATCATCATTAAGTTCATATTTATTTTGTAATTTTATATGTTTTTCATTTATTTTATAGGAGTATATGTCAAATTACATGTTATATAATTGTGCCTTCTATTTCGCACAACATATTTTCATAGATTTTAATAATTTGAATTCAATACAATTTTGATTATATACATTTCAATATTTTTTATTAAAATATACATGACAAATTATAATTATAAAAATTTTAAAAAATGATAAAAATGATAATATCGAAATTATTTAAAAATGATTTAAGAATTATAAAAAATAGTTACACTGTAAAGTTTATTCATAATAAAACATTTCAATAAGTTTATTTTTCTTGTAATAATTAAAAAAAATTATTATACCTAAATGAAATATGTTAATTTCCCTCTTCTTACAAATCATCCCAATAAGTATATATCAACAATCAATTAACAAAACACATGCAATCCAAATCTAAAATAGATATAGGATTCCCACCTTTACCCTCTTCACAAAACAGGAGATAGAGAATCTTTCCCTTTTGATTGAAAGATGTTTCTTTCAATTGAAGTCATCAGCTTCTACATGTTCTAATTTTCCTCAAAGCAAGAGTAACATTATGTTAAAATTTGATCTTATTCAATAATAATTCAAATGTAATTAAAAATTATACTTGTCCCTAAAATTATAATTTATATACATGCCTATAATCAAGAATCCCACAGATTTTGCAGTACTTTGCACCAAAATAGTATCTAGCCTAACTCTTGTAGCCTGTACAATTTGAGACCCAAAGCGTTAACCAAGATGACAGTGCTTTTTTTAACATTTTTTTTCTAGTTCCTTTTCTCTATATCTAAATTTTTTTCTACCTATGATAGCACATGACCAGAAACTTCTACATTCCTTCTAATATTTCATTAAAGAAATCATCAAGCTGCACTGATATAGTCTCTAAGTAACTCTTCATGTTATCAAATTTTTCTTGGATATCACCATATTGTGTTTCATAACCTGCTATTCTCTCCAACTCCACTTTCAATTCTTCCATCACAAATCACAATATTCGCTTGTTGGAAATCAAATAGCAGAATCCCTAGTTGCCCATCAATCTGTTTCTGCTCTATCTCCTTTGCACCTTATACTGCGACGTTGTCATCATTGCCATTTGTTCTATCCATAAAACATTTTCAAATCATCAGTAAGAGAACACAAAAAAACCTACACAACCAAGAGACCATAAAGAGAAATGAACCTGAAGATCGTTTGTTAAGTCCCACACCATTATAAAGCTTCTACAAACACATCGAATTGATATATCACACATGACTCCTGCACCAATTCTATTATACTTCTGATTTCACATTGTGTTATCATACCACTTCCATAAGTTCCACTTCAATGCTTAGAAAAGACTTGTACATGTTAAAAGGCAACTCGGCCATTAATTTTATGTCAAGTTGTCCCAAATATCTAGGATGAAGATCACACTTGATTATGAGCAAGTGGTCTCATTTAGTCCTGAAAATAAAGAAACTCATCAAAGTATACTATTAAGCAAAATTGAGTCTTAAGATAAGAATAGAATCTTGCGAGAATGACAACTCACACATTCAGCCCCATTTACTATTTTTGTGAATATAATTCCAAAATTCATATCTATCAAAATCATCATTGAATGAAACCAAGTAACAATTTTACAACCCATTCATAGAATAGATAAAAAGCAAGAGCCCATAAGTGATTTGAAATACACGCACTCGATGAATAAAATGGTGGCTATCATCCACCATTTAACAGAGCAACTCTAGATAACTTTCACAAAAATGGATTAGCAACAAAACTAATACAAACCACCCATAGCACCTTTTCATTTAGCCACATCATTTTTTGTAACATAGCAGAGATCCATGATTCCTAAAGTGAACCATATAGAAACTTATAAAAACTCAACTACCATGAAGTCATAGATAGAAGAGTGTTTGTAGTCAAAACTTGCATATGCCTTTGTTCATAAGTAATAGATTTGTCTAAGAACTTGTTTCTAGACCTCTTTATCTAAACAAATCAAGAAATGACAATGAAGATCACAACAAACCGAAAAAGAGAAGAGAAGTGAATAGAACTTAAATCCTTTTAAGTACCTCAAAAGACTGATGTAACACATGAGCAAATGATTCACATGTTGTCCATAAATATTTAGTAACAATTAAAAGATTAATAACATCACTTGGTCCTCAAAATGTATCGAAAATTCTAAATAGTATATTATCACTATTCATCTCTTGAAGAGAACACAACAAATTTTTCTCTATCTAAAACAAATAGCTTCACCTACACCTTATTATTGGAGTTCTACATACTTTTATATATTCCTATGATTAAAACAACTCAAAAAGGTTAGAGCTTTTAACAAAATAAAAAAGTTAATATCTTAATGGACATTTCTAAAAGATAACCAAGTACATCAATAAAAAGAACTTTAATATTGTAATATTAGCTAAAATTATATCAAAATGTGTCAATGACAAATTAGAGTCTACCACAACAAAAAGCATTTAAAATATTTAAATACCCAAAACCTTAAAAGCATTTCTACAAATTAAAATAGAGTAAACAGAATATTAAACTATCAATCCTAACAAATCAAATATTCTCCTAGATATCCAGGCCCCTCATATTCATATTCTCCTTCCCATGACATGTAAAATTCAAGATCGTATTCTCCTGCTCTTAACAATGAGTTTCAACAAAAAAAGGTATTGATGACATTATAAGAGTGCAGCTAAAAGAAAGAAAGAAAAGGTCATTTATATAGTCCTAAAAGAAATATGAGATCCTGAAACTCCGTATTGTAAATTGAGGAGACGAAGAAAAAAGGCGTCTATTTTAAAACAAAAAATCTTGGTGAATTTGGTTAAAAGCAAAGATTTCTTTGATTACCGAGAGGAGAAAAATCCAAGCCCGAAAGGAAAAGAATGCATCATGATGAAACTTACTACACGGAAAGCCCTGTAAAAATGAGAGCTAAACAAATTAGAAGAGTTGAGGACAAAACAGAGCTGCAAATAGCAGAAAACAACTGGTAGATAAATCAGATGTATTGTTTAAATGCTAATGTTTCAGAACCTTCATTCAACGAAATAAAATTTGCAGCTCCTATATTTAGTTCTCAACCATATTAAATTCCATAAACAAACTCCACCATCTAAGCACGTTATTTGGTTAACTAAATCATCTTTATTCATGGTACAAACTCCACCTTTCCTCACATAACCCTTCCAAGTCCAACAACTCTTCTTACACCTGTCTTTTTTAATTGTTACCAACATCCAATGGACTTGGACCTCAAACAACAACAAAAAAAAAAACCGAGAACATAATCAAGTAAAGCAAAAATGTATTATGTAATTTCATATAAGTCAGGAATTGTTTGAGAAAAGAAACCATTTGAGATATCCTTTTGGAGCATATAGATCAATTGAAGCAAATGCCCAGCAGGCAAAATTCCTTCATACCTCTATGAGTGAGAGATTCCTCCAACTCTGCCTTCAAGAAATCCGGCCAGCCATCCTCCGAAGTCTGAATCCAGATGCGCACAACAACTGCTTCCATTCATCCCAATTTATAGATCGTTCAAGAAGGTTTGCATGCACTAATTTCAAATTTCAAATTAAAATCATCTTGAGTAGCTGACTATAGGGAGGCATCATGGTTTACAATTGATAGGGCTACAAATGGAAGAGAAAAGCAAGGGTTGTTAGTTTTGATAAACACGTAAAGTTAATGGTTGCAGGCTGCAGTTAAAGAAAACACGCAAAGCTGCCCTGATAATTTGCCGTGTTGTTTTCTCTATTTTCTCTCTCCGTTAATTGGGTGTTGTGGGAGGTTTGGGTAAATTCATAAAGAGGAATTTAAAAAATAATCAACAATATTTAATGCAGCAGTTACGGATTCTTGTAAAAATAAATAAATTCTTGAAGATAGAGATTGAAAGCAGAAAAATTCAAATAAAGCTTGCTCATTGGTCATTGGTGTGGCAAGGAAGGTTTTAGGCTATCATTAATTACCTACACTTAGGTTTAAATTAGCCAATCTTTAACTCTCTCTTTTTTCAATTTTCCTCCATTTACAGGCTGTGGACCACGCTAGGGAAGAAACAGTATCACATATTCACATCATCACATGTGTTCAGGTCCACGTGCCAACGTGAAGATGGAAGTTGCTAAATATAGTATTACAAATTTCTTTTAGATTTTTTTTAAATTATTCTGCTAACATGGCGTAAAATAGGGGTTGGTTCCTCTAGTGACACATGTCAAACTTTCCTTGTAATGGGTTCTCCTTTTATTTATATTGAGATTGAGATAGGTCCCATTTTTTTTAAAATAACCACAGATAAAATTGGAAAATTACTCTAGAGTAGTTTACATGATCAGCTACTCATTAGGCAGAAAATATTGAAACAAATGAAACCACAAAGTTAAAGAAATAATGGTTCTTATCACTTATTTAGAAAATTATAAAAAAATGAATTTGCATTGACTTTATAATCCACACAAAAAAAAAAGCCATCGAAATTGATATCGAACCAAAATTTCGCAAAAAATGTAAAGTTCATAAAAAGCCTCATTTTGATGAGAATATTAGTAGTGAGATCACACATTCATCTAAAGAATCTTTTGCATTGAGTATCTTTTATACATACTAGATCAATCAATTAATTCTCTTGAAACACGATGAGTATATATTAGATTTTTTTCCAAATGAAAATATTGCCTATAGAATTTTATTGACAATTTCTGTAACGGTTGCTGATGAAAGAAATTTTTCAAAATTAAAATTTCTTAAATCATATCGACTGTGTTAGCTATTTAATTTATGGCTTAAAGACTCTTTTGGTCCTTAAAATTGTAAAGGGAATCAAATTTGGACCCTATAAAATTTTCACATCAAATTTGGTCCCTAAAATTATTTTTTTAATCTAATTAAGTCCTTTTGCTCAATTTTGACCAGTCAACGGTCCAGTGACAAACGTAGTCAGCTAAGGATGGCCACGTGCACTTTATCACATCAATTTTAGTCCCTTGAAAAATATATTAATCAATTTTAGTCTCTGTTATTCCACCTTCTTCCTCTTCCTCCATAACTCAAATCTTTAAACCCAACCCATAAATCAATATACTCTAAGAAAAGAAGACCTTACTGGCCACGTGTCATGCTCTCCTTTACTTAGAAAAAGTTGAAAAAGTTACTACAATTTAAAATCCCGCTCATTTTAGCTTTTCACATTTCTTTCATTTTCAAAATTCAAAATTGTCCTAATCCCTCAAATCTTGCTACTCCTATTTCTGTATTTCCCTCCTTCTCTCTCTCTGCCTTTCTTTTCCTTGAGCTGTGGTGTGGAGTTCATCTTCCCAATTTAGTATACTCTCATTCTCATCATGTTTCACTGCTCCTCTTCTACACTCATTTGTTTGAAGTAGCTTGCTTCAACGCTTTTATTTTTACTTCCTCTGTAATCTATCTCATTCTCAAATTAGGCTTACCATTTGACAGGAAAACAAAAATCAAGCTGTTGTTGTTCTTCCTCTGTCTTCTCCATAAGAGGTAACACATCAAGGTTTGATTTTTATTTTTTTCCCTGCTATTTTTCTTTTGTTCTTCCTCTGTTGTTGTTCTTCCTCATTCTTTCGCTTTCTACTGCCACCATTCTTCTTTTTTCCTCTATTAAGTACTAACAAATATGACTTCAGAAACGGGGAAATGTAATCATTTCCCTCTTTATGATTATGATTAAATTTTTGAAAAATTTCAACAAAATGTTTGGCATGTGGTCAATGACATGATAAAGATGTTGACTTTCATAAACTATATCAATAGTAAGGAGTGTGTTAAAGAGCGTAAAAAAGAGTATGTTTGCAATTCCTCTTTCATAAATTGTTTCCATGGATATCCAATATTCCAGCACAACTGTTAGATCTTTAGCTAGATCTGCTATTTCTTTTGCGTTCTTCTTTTGTGTCTTGACTTATTGCTTTCTTTGATAACAAAGCTTTGACCTTTTTTGTGTACTATCAGATTTTGAAGACAAAGCTTTGATTTTTTTTGTTCTATTTCAGATTTGACCTATTTCAGACAAAGCTTCTTCAGTCTCACTATTTTGTGCATATGTCTGTATATTGATGTGATCCTTTCCAGATTTAACCATTTTGTGATTGAAGTGCTTATGATACATTTCAAACTATCTTTGACAAGAACGATCTTAACAACTATTTAATGTAATGCTTGAAAGATTGAGAGAATTTAATTGATTTATCTTAATTCTTAACAAAGTTAATAAACGATTTGGAGCTTATGTTGTTTTCAAAGTGGCAGATGATGGAGTTGAATATCAAATTCAAAGAGGGTTCTCTATTTCCTAACCCAGTTAAATTACTTGCTATTTCTTCACTATAATTGATCAAGTTTCATCCTATTCTTAATAGCAATTATAGTTACAGTTTGTGACCTTATTTAGTTGCAAATGGAAGTCTAAATTGTAACAATTTCTTTCACAAGTTTCTAGGTAAATATACCTACTATAGCTATGACATTTGCAACACTTTTATACAAAGCATACTGTTACTATCTAATTGCTGGCTTCAGAGCATTTGTAAATTGTCCACTGAAAGTTTTATACAAATTTCAAACTGTTTTTATATACTTTAGTTGGGTAGTTTTGTTGTAAGAGTATTTTCAAGGATGAGAAAAATCAGCCTGGATTGCTTTCATCTATGTTGTAATTTATTACTGATATATTCTTTGACTTGCTTTCTTTGTTGGACTAGGTGGCTTTATCTCTGGTCTCAGGAATATTTATGCTTTAACACCCTTAGATGTGTCTTCATTAGAAGTTAGACTAAGCTTAACTTTTATCACTGGACAAGACCTATTAAAGCAGTTGATTGACCACTTTGCTTTCGTAAAACAAGACCTATTATAGGCAAAGGCTACAACCTTATGTATAGCATTTAACATCTTTAAATGCTTAATTTTGTTGTTTGAGTTTTAATTTTTACATTCCATATATTGTTTTGATACAGCCCATCACTCTAAATGCAATATTCCATTTATTTAGTCAAGTCCTATCGTCTTGGTTAAAGTTGTGTATTATCTGGTTTATAGTGATTTTTCTAGGAGTTGCGCTATTTGGTATGAAACTCTCATGTAATTTTAAATTTGTATTTTTTTTTGATAAATTTGTACAAATTGGGAAAATAAAAGCCTTTTGTACAAAGTGGGCAAAATAAAATAAAGTGAATTGAAGTAGTGACTAAACACTTTTTCTCTTAAAAAACAATCTTACTTAATGAAATCTTATTTTATATATAGATTAGATACATCATGATTAACATAAAGTTAATTTACAATAGATTTTTTTGAATTTTTTTTTCAATCATTAAATATTTCATTACAATTTAAATTATGTTTCATAACTAATATTTAAAATAGTATGTTTTTCATTTTTCAAATAAATCATTTATTCAATCAATTGGGAAGATATATATATGCTAAATGAAACAATAAATTTTTAAAATTGATTTTTTTTTAAATATAGGATTATATATTATTATCCACAAAAAAACCCCTAAGAACAAGCTCTTAGGGGGCGAGAGACCCCAATAAAAGAGACACCCGACGAACAAAAGAAACCTCTCTAAGCTGAAAAAATCCCAACCCGAACAAAAGCAAAAAACAAAGCCCGAGAGAAACAAACGAAAATCAAGTCTCGAAATGATCCTCATACAACTTTTCCAAACCCCGAATAGCATCAATATCATTTCCCTCAAACTCTAACCCCACGTCTTTTGCCAACAAGCCACGTAATTTTAAAAATGATTTCATTGTCATTTTTTTGAAAAAAAAAAATTCAGTATCATTTAAAATATTTTGGTTAACTAAATATTATTTAAACAAATTACTTTTAAATGTTGAAATAAAGTAATAAACGATTTCATTAGTCAAGGGGAAAAATATCTATGCTAACAAAAATTATAATTTTCAAAATCCTTACATGGTAAATTTTTATATTATATCGAGATTGATATATCTTCATTCATAAAGATTTAAACTACTTAAATTTTATTATAAAATTAATGTTGAAAAATGTATATATATATAATTTCATTATAATTTAAATTATGTTGGTTAACTAATAAATTATTTAAATTAATTAATTTTCAATGTTTAAATAATTAATTTCATTAATCAACGGGGTATATATCTATGCTAAGAAAAATTATATTTTTTAGATATTTCTTACATAGTGAATTTTCATATTATATAGTGATTAGTTATATCTTCATTTCTAATTAGGAGCTAATTTACATTAACTTTTATTAAAAAATAAATTTTCAAATCTTAAATAACTAATTTCACTATCATTTAAATTATTATGGTTAACTAATAAATTATTTTTCAATGTTTAAACAAAAAATTTCAGTTTCAAAAAAATAAACAATTTCATTAATCTATGGGGAAAAATATCTATGCTAATAAAACCTATAATTTGAAAAAACCTTACATAGTAAATTTTTATATTATATAGAGATTAATTATATCTTCAATTATACAATATTAATTTACATTAAATTTTAATATATAATTATTTGTCAATGATTCTATAAACAATTTCATTATAATTTTAATTATATTCGTAACTATTAAATTATTTTTTTAATGTTTAAATAAATAATTAATTAATCAACGGGAAAATATCTATGCTAACAAAAGTAATAATTTTTTAAAAATTCCAGCATAATTTTTAAAACATATATTGTAATTGCTTTATTCAAAAAAGCAATTTATCTTTATATTTAAATAATTTTAAATATGAATTGTTTAGTTAAATTGATCGCGGTCCGGACCGCGACCCGTGCAACAGCACGGGTAACTTACTAGTTCAAAATCCTAAAAAGACTATGTGTTCATCACTTCATCATATTCACCTTATTCTTCCATTTTAATAAATGAGATTTGAGTTATGGAGGAAGAGAAAGAAGGTGGAAGAGGAAGAAAATGAAGGTGGAAAAACAAAGACTAAAATTGATTAAAATATTTTTTAAGGGACTAAAATCGATGTGAAAAAATCCACGTGGTCGTCCTTAACTAACTAAGTTTGCCACTGGACTGTTGACCGGTCAAAATTGAGTAAAAGGACTTAATTTGATTAAAAAAATAATTTTAGGGACTCAATTTGATGCAAAAATTTTACTGGAACCAGACTTGATTCCATTTACAATTTCAAGGACCAAAAGATTATTTAAGCCTTAATATATCTATAGAACACGAAATGTTAGAATTGTTGATTTTAAAACTATTATAAATGATTTTGCAGCTCAGAAAGCTAGAAGATTAATATAATAAAATCGAAAATTTATATGATATATTAAGTATCTTTAAGCCCCTAAATGATTTTTTAGGCCCCCAGATGTCTATACACGGCCCTGACAAAAACATAATATACACTGACAAAAACATAATATACACTGTTCTCAACTCACACAAGAAAACTCTAATTTCCAATAACAAACATGCTAAATCATCATCCAATAGACAAAGATTCATTAAAACTAGAGAGGGCACAATAACAAAGCTAAAATGCAGCATATTAAATTATTAAAGTGTTTGGAACAAGTATTTCAAGTAGTAAAATCACCCTCTAACAATGAAAAACTTAGCCAGTCACAAAGTATGAGAAACAAGTAAAACCAAAGTATAAAAAAGTAGAAGACATCAGGAGTTGGTGCTTCCACTTCTGAGATTCAGCTCCAGCTCTCTAGCCTCCTTTGCTCCCAAAACCTCTGATAAACTCCATCTGCCCTCCTTCTGTGCCTAAAAGATTTTTTCCAAAAAATTGAAATGATCTAATGATCTATATCTCCTGAGCGCGGGGACGCTTAAGCTTGCGCCTTCCCAACACCTAAGCGTCGGGATGCCAACTTCTTGGCGCTGGGAAGCCTGCAAAAGCAGGAAATTAATCAAACGTGTTACTAAATTAAACTCATTTACTATCAAAATAAGCCATTATTATAAAAATTACTGAAAATTGATCAAACTAATCCAACCTTTTATGGCTACCTGAATTTTACAACTGAATAACAACTTACACTGCTATTATGTCAAAACCATGAAGCTCCAAACCCACTAATATACTGGTGTTGTCTTTACCTGTCAACATTCAAACTTTTAGAAGAGAATTTAAAAAAAAACGAGCAATTAATATCAATCTTCGATAGATTTCAATTACATTTAAATCCTTTACCATCATTTATTTCACAGACAATGCGGGAAAGGTTATAAAGAAAAGTAGCATATGAAGTGGCTATATCTGAATGATGTTACAATATATTTCATAACACTATAACAGTAATTGAAAAAATAATCCACTGGTGGCAGGGCTTGCTAGATATAATAAAGCATTGTATATATTGGAGAACTACAAAATCTGATTCCAATGATTGTTGTACTTGTACCGCATAGAAGCATTTTCCACCCCTAATTGTATTCAGGACTCAGCTGATCTCTGTTCTACTAAATGTTAATTTCCCCAGTTCACAAAGGTGGTTGACATATATTAAGTAATAACGGGCAAATGTCAGTGTAATTCAGAAATGCCAGCAACACACTCTTTAACAAACTTTCTATGGTTGGTCCATTTTTATAAACTTCAACACACCTTAAAAAGCGATCAAATTACAGGGCAAGTGTTTTGGCTTATTAAAAAAATACATTAATCATAAAAGAGTGTGTTGCTAGCATTGATCATGTCTACAATAGCATATAACGTGATCCACTTAAAATGTGGCCATTTTTCACAGGCAGGACATTTTCTATATGCCTATAGAGAAGTGAGGTGAAGAGCAAAAGAAAGTGAGCAATTTTTTCTGTACAGGATAATTTCCTTCTAGAAGATTATATGAGATTAACAATTTTCACTTTTTTACTGAACACTAACTACGGAAAAAGAAAGATTAGATTTCTTGTACTGAGTGGAGACAGCCTTTCTAACTGGTTTTCTTAGATTCATGAATAAACTGTTTTTCTTGGAAGATCCAAATAATCATTCAAATGAAATTGGTCTATGCAACTAGTTTTATTAAGTCACCAACTAGGAGAGTGAAACTCACTAGAGAGACACAATGCAGCAACTTTCTGTTAGTCCTCTAGATCTACAAAATTATGCCAAAAAGTCCAAAAACCCACCTAATTGGAATTGGTTATTAACTTGTCAAAAGTCTATACATCAGCATAAATGTAACTTCAAGAAAAATGGTTGGGAGTAATAATAAGAAACAGGCATGATATCTATTAACCTATATCTAACACAAATAATATCTTTGTAACACAAAAAATATAATGAAGCAAGGAGGATATGCATAGATTGATCTGAAATTTTTGAAATATAAAACAAGTTGGTACTTCAGGGTTAAGGCAAACCTCGATGAAAACTAAGTGCTAGGAGAGACTGTAAACACATTTGAGTAAGACTTGGTCAAATATGAAAAATTGTTGATGGGGGGCAGAGAGGGTATCCTTTCTCCTTTCTTCAAAAGTTCTTGCAAGTCAAGTCTTTGCAAGGTCAAAACAACACTTGAATCTACCCAAACGAAGGCAAGGATACCATTTTGAAATACAAAGAGGGAACCGGGTTGTGATCCAGGGTAGTTGAACCCATAACCATTTGCAATACCCTCTCCTGTACATTTATTGTCAATCTGAATACCCCCGAGCCTGTACATTTGAATTAGGGCCACTCTTCTATCCCTCGAGAGCACCAAATCCTTCTGAAAATTATCATAATCATCCCTTGACCTAGTAAACAATGGTCCCATTGCCATGTTAGGAACCTCTTGTCGAACTTGGATAGTTGTAATATCAAGCAACATTCCTCTATCTGTAAAAGTCAACTTACTGAAGGGAACCTGTATTCCATCATCATTTCCAACCGCCCCTTGTGGCCTAGAAAGCTCAATGTATGACCTAAAAACCTTCTTTAAGAACTCCAGACCCGATTGGCATACTAAGCTACTACCCTTCAAGGGCTCAACCTCAAGCAACAAAACATTGCAAGATTTATCTATGTACTTCACTGACCTTAGACAAACATAATGTACACCCTCTTCTCTTCCATGGAGGACAAAAACAGCTGAACCATCAAAATCACCAATAACTTCAAACACAGCAGACCAGAGGATAGGACCATCATGAATCCCCAATGAACCAATCTCCTGAGGAACCACCCTGCATCCAAAAAACAGACACATAACCTGGCATGACATAGACAAGGTTACCAAGTTCAGGATTCTGATACACCCATGTTCCAAGCAATGGTTGAACACTCAGAAGAAAACGGCAAAGTGCCTTGTAAGATGACACACCCTCTCTCCACTCAACAATGTCTTTGCATGTTCAAGATGTCACATTGAGTGAGCCACACTTTTTCAGAAGCTGAAAGATCGCAGAGACTCTTGCAGCAGAGACTGAGATTGCAAATGTCTCTGGGCTTGAGGAACCGTGACACCATGGCAAATACATCATCTGGCAGAAAAAGAAGCAAGCTTGAATCGCAGGAATCAGGTAACGACGACATAACGAACCCCAATTGAATCTAACTGAAATTTGATGGTAAAAATTGAAACTTTCAAGTGTTAATTGAAAATTCCACAGAGATTGTGAGTGAGTAACAAAGAGACGTACCTACCAGAAGTGACTTGGGTCGTCTGAGATATTGCAAATGAATGTCATTTGTTTGTTGTGGAAAAAAGAACTATTTTTTAAGAGTTGGAAGGGAATCGGTGATGTAAGAAATCACAAGTAATCAGTAATCACTAGGGTTGGAGCATTGCAGATTCGAGTTCGGGTGAGGTAAATGTAAGTCTTGTTAGAGCTCTTTGGGCGCAACACTTTCAACACGAGCCTCTAACCCTAAATTTTATTCATTGAAAAAAAAAAATCACAAGTAAAGTAATAATGGTTAAAGAAAAGATTCGTGGGAAAGTAGTGAAGATTAGTGGCGGCGTCAAGGTCAAGTCAACCCAGTGCAACTCAAACTTGTTTTTTCTCGGGACCAATTAGCATTGTCTAAAAGTAAAATTGAATATAGAGGTACATGCTAACAACCATCACTGATTTCTCCTTCAACTGCACATCAAACACCTTACATACAATTGAAAAGTTTTAATATTTAACATCTAAAATGTCATTATCTAAGACAAAAAGAGCAGACATTAGGTCAAACATTACAATAGGTCCAGATTATCATCGCCTGCTGGATATGCTGAATGAGGAAATTCATTGGGGTGGCTATTACCAACAGAGCCTCAGGAGAATCAGTGAATTGATACTTGATGTCTGTTACAAATTAACTAGGGAGTGACAGTAAACTTGGTGTATACATACGACTATGTAATAGACGATAATTGCTCTTCCAGTCCAACGGCCAAACTGCAAGCAGCTTTCCTTTATCGTTGACTCTGAAGAATCTTCCAGCCTCATCTGATCCAAAAACGTGACCACATTTAGTGAAACATATTGGAAAAAAGCGGGGTGTGCTAAGGATGTCATGAGTAGAGAAAACAATCTTAGTCCAAGATGATTGCAGTTTATACTCTTTCATTATCCATATTTCAATGATGCCAAGATTACCAGAGTAGCATAGACCAGGACACAGACCAAGACATCCTGTCATCTCTATGAAATGATATGGCTTTCTCTTCAGAGCTAAATCAGGCGACAGAGCAATCTCTGATAAACTCTTCCCTACCAGATCAAAAGCAAGAACTACACTAAGCTTCGTAAGACTCGACGTAACCAACCAATGAAGAGACCCATGTAAGAACAAATCGATTGGACTAGCAAAATAATAATCATACAACTGATATTCATGATCCAGTGGCAGCGAGCAGGGTAAATTGGTTTTCAAAGAAAACAGGTCAATTGTAAACGAATTTATAGAAACTAACAAGTAGTCATCAGTTGATTCATCATACCCAATACCATACTGAGAATGCCTAGAATATCTAAAACTAGTAGATGATGGAATTAGTGTTTGCACACCCGTTGATGGATTAGACACAATGAAATCATTTTGATTGGGTGAAAGTAAGAGTAGAAACCCTCTGCAAGAACCCAGGACGTGAAGTTTGGGGTGAAAATCTATATGGTATTCTATACCATAACCATGAAACTCTTGACGGAGGTATTGGAGCAGTGCAGATTCATTGTTGGGTGGTGATGAATCAATGTCTAAGGATTGGAATTGGAGTTGATGAGTGCAATTGAGGAGGAGACGGTGGGTGGGTGAAGCAGCTAGGTCAAAATGGGATTTCGCAAATTGGGTATCTGAAATTAGAGAGAGCCACAATTTGGAGACGCATTTGAAACGGAGAAGAGAACTCACCGGTAGTCTCACCAGAATCGCTACAATCAACTCGTCAGGGAGAACGATGGGAGAGAGCGAAGGGTTCTCCTCCTCCGTGCTCCTTGGTCCCTGCTCGTTCATCATCCAGCAGCAGCAGATAGAGCTCAAGATGACGGAGAAGAACAAGAGAAGAGAGCTTCGAAGCACTCTCACGATAGAATTGAATTGGGGAAAATTCACAAATCTAGGGTTTTACATTGAGTGAGCTATAAAACCGATTGAAAAAAGATTCTCATATTTTGGGTTATGGACTGTTTACAATATTATTTGTGTATTTTAATTACTTAAAAAAATTATATTGTTTAAAAATATATTAATTACTTATTGGTATATTTTATTTTATAGCTTTTCATTGTGTTTTATTAAATTATATTTCATGGCCACCTTTCACGGACGGAAATCTTTGCGGATGTTCGTGACCTCTCCACTTTCTCGGGGTGTTTGGATTGCTCTTGAGCGATGTTTTATGGATCAATCCGCTGCTCAAGATATGCAACTTCGGATCTTAAGTATAGGCATCCGTACCGGAGAGTATTGGTTATTTGGTTGAGTTCATAAAATTGTCTTAGGTTTTATTTTAAATATTGACAATTCGTGTTCGAAGTCTCTCAAAATGGGAAAATGTGTGTTTTAACAGATTAACTATTGAAATGAGTAAGTGTGTGACTTTTTTAACTTGTCAGGACTTGACTCAAGGCAACTTTCCGGGAATTGAGTTTGGTGCCCATCTGTTTTAGTATATAATGAGTGGTTGAAAATGTGACACGCATGCTTAAATACAGTACGGAATTTTAAGTTCCGTATTCAATAGGGAGAATACGGAATTTTAAATTCCGTATTTGATAAAGTGGGGTGCCAAGCCCCATAGGTGGGGTGTCAAACCCAACTCCCCAACTTTCCCAAGATGACGGAAATCATGGCTTTTGCCCCCAATTCATGGCATTTAAATCAGGATTCATTTCACCTTCTCCAATTCTTGTCATCTTTGCTGAGTGTTCCTTTTTGGAATTTGTTGTTAATCTTTGCTTCAGAAAACACAAGTCACTTCTTCATCATTCTTTCAATTTAGTAAGTTTTTCAATCTTCTCGCCATTTTCCCTTTTCTTTCTGAACATTGGTTGACTTTACTTTTTTTCAAACATTTCACTCTTCTTCGATCCACAAAAAATTAGAAGACGAAAACTACATAAATCTACTTCATGTATTGTAGGCATTTTGCAAAATACGCTTCACTGTATTGATTCCTTGAAAAAATGTTCACCTTAATTGACAATCTTGAACTTTGGAGGTAAAAGTTCAAGAGAGTTCAATTAACTTACAGTTTCCTGATTGTTCTTACAATAATTTTCTACAAAAAGAAGACCCGAGGAAATAGGTCTATTAACATCCAGTTACATATAAATAAGCTATACATTCAACACTCTCTGAAAGTCACTAGTAAAATCATCCAAATCAATTATTTCTCTTTGTTCCATCTTCAGTTTAGTGAGCATTACATTCAGCTCCGCCATCCGTTTATGCAGTTTCTCCCCCTTGTCAGGTAATTTAGAAACCATTGCCTGTGCGCAGGTTTAAACGGGATACAAAAATCAGTCATCATATTTCAATTACAGCATTAGGAATGCAAAACACTATTATTCTATTACTATGACAAAGACAATGATAATATATAGTATTCTCTCTCTGTCTGCTACCATCACTTGTCTTAACATTTCGGCAATCCATTGAAAAGGAGAAAAGCATACCGTATTTGAAAGTGTGAGAGAGAGCCTTTTAATTTGATCCTTGATTTCTGACTCCGACAATTTACCAGCACTGCTTGGAGAAGAACCTTTTTTGCTTAAGTTAACATCCTTTGGATTAAACGCAAACTCAGCTCTGCTTCACAACAAAAAGGAAAAAAACCAAATCAAAACCAAAAGCATGCCTTAGCTTCTAAAAATTGTTATGATGAGAAAATCATTACCCATCAACAACAAGATCATGCGAAGATGGCTTTGAAGATCCAATATAGGGAGGCCTATGATTCCTGCAACCATTGTATTACTTCAGCTTTAGGTTTGATAAAGTAATTAGCAAAACCCGGGAATAAAAATCCAACACTAAAAGCATATTTATAAACTAGTAACTAGTAAGCATATTCCAAGTAACAAACTGTATGGAGCTTTCCTTAATTTTAAATTCTGTACTTCAGCTTTCAGGAAGTGACATTAAATGCCATTGAAAGATGTCAGCAATACATTTGGCAAAAAACAAAAATAATAAAAGGGGAACAAAAATCACATCAACTACAACTAACTATTAATAGTTATTTGGTATTAACCATTTCCATCATGCATTACCTTGTTACTTCATCCTCCTCTGGAGCAGCTTGAACTGGTTCTGTCTTGGAAAACAGCAAACTGTGGTGACTAACACCAGCTATGCCGAGACTTTTCAGGAACTCTATATGGGCTTTGAAAGCATCATCCCTACAAAAATACAAATACTCTTTGAAGATAATAATAGCTGATTGAGCACAATTAGGATTTGCTTTATCATATTCATAACATTTCAAAGACAAGTCAATTGTGAGATAGATATGCAGCGTGCAATGTGAAAGTTAAACAGATTGATCAAATTGAAGTAGATAATGTAAAGCTCCAGCTGAGGTAACATCACTGTTAATAAGAAAAGCTAAAGCATCAATTGCAGTCAAAAAGATAAATTACACCAAAACAGTTAGTTCAAAGTAATAGACTAATTACACTTTAAGACGATCATGCTTCTCATTTAATTGCCGCTGGGTAACAGATACATCAAATCCTTCTTTTGGGAGGCTGAAAAGGTCCTTAAGATCCTGAACGATGAACGGATAAACATTCATATGAAAATCACAATGTTTCGAAGACAGTGTAAGTATCTCTAGACAGGAAAAAAAAAACTTTACAACAAACTTATACCTGCTGGGTAAAATACCGAGTTTGTTCTTTTTGTTCAGTAGCAGTTTTGAACAATCCTCCTTTATATACCTACATATTGCAATTGAGTGCCAAAAGAGTCAATTAATGCCTAAACATAATATTATTTGTCCATATAGTTCAATCAAAAAACTATGTTAGACACTTCTAATTTCTATCCCCATTATAGTAATACTCAGTGAAAACAATGGAACAGAGAAAAATACCTGCTTCCTGTATATCTTTTCTTCAACGGTTCCGCATGTCATCAGTCTATAGACAATAACATCTTTCTTTTGACCAATACGATAAGCACGGTCAACACTTTGATTGTCCGTACTGTTAAAAATAGAAAGTATTACTCTTTTGCCCGGAATATAATCCAATACCTCAAGATAGGTCTCTGAATGCAAATTAAAAGAAAGAAACACAAAAGATCTGCACGATTAACGCTAGCAAACTTAATACAGGGCCAGATACACAATGGTTCAAAAGCATTAAGAACAAATTTAAAGCTGAAGTCAACACGGAGAGAACAGAAACAAAGAAACTGTATGTATGGTAAAATATTCATGACAGGAACTTAAATGAAGTTGCATGTACTATGAATGGCAAAATTTTGAAAACAAAAGCATTCGTAACAAATTTTGCTGAGCGCAACATGGACAGAACAGAAACAAAAAACCTAAGTAGGTTCAAGGGGAAGAAACACTTCAAGGTGTACCTTGGGTTCCAAGCAGGATCAACCACAATCACCCGATCTGCTCTTGTAAGTGTCAGTCCTAAACCACCAACCTGAGTTGTCAAGAGAAATATAGGAGCTCCAATACCATCTTGGAAATCCTGAGATCAAACAAAACAGTCGGCATAAGACAAAAGAAGACCTAAGTGGTTACAGAAAGGTTATTAATATAACCAAGCAAAACACTTACATTAACAATCTTTATTCTGTCACTGGCTTTTGTTGTGCCATCAATTCGTAAAAAGTCATAACTTCTGGCTGCTAGGTTTTCCTATAATCAGCCAGTAGAAACCCTGAAGTCAACTCTAATCCAAAAACTCGCAACAATAAAATGATGATACAAGGAACTAAGAGGGAAACTTTCAACATCAAATGACCAAACAAGTGTTAAAACAGAAGTTTATGGAACTACTACCAATGTATTTCCAGCTACAATAATGCACCAGCAAACAAGCAACAGATAATGGACATAACTTCTGAACTAACCTGAATAAGATTAAGCATCTTGCGAGTCTGAGAAAAGATGAGCACATTATGCCCTTCAGGGATCAAATTATCCTACAGCGGAGAGCACACATAACAATATTAAGCAAACAAGTAATATATTAGAATGAAATTTGCAATAAATCAGCACATACCAATAATGACATAATGAAGGAAATTTTGCACGAGGCATCATGCACATCTTTAAACTCATCTGTTTCTGCAACATCTGCTATGTGCATCGCCAATTTTTCTGCAACATTAGCCTCTTCGGGCTTTAGCTCTGAGTCCATCCCTTCAAGCACATCCTCAGCTGCCCGCTTAGTCATTAGAAGTGCATGATCACATATTTTCTTCAAAATCTGATCCAATTAAATAATTTCATTAGATTTGTTGGAAATAATACCCGTAGCAAGATAGCAATTAATGTTGAATCTAAAGTACAAGCATGCAGCCAAGAGTGAAAGAGAATAGCATAAATAACAAACAAAATTACCGTAATGGCAGCAAGTGGTGAGCCATCAAATGCTGAGACAACAATCTCACTCTTCAAAAATGCTTCATAAAGATGCCGCTACATGAAAAAAAAAATCATACAGAGTTATCTAAATAACTTAGTGTAATCTCAAATGATTAAATGAAAAACAACATAGAATTCCATTTCAAACCTGAGTACTGGTCAATCGAAGCCACACAATGATTTCTTGTTTTTGAGAAAGTTCTGCAGTTTTGTTCTTGTCATCTTGATTGAAAACCTCACTCTTTAGACGTCTCAAGAAGTAAGGCTGAATACGATCTCTTAACTCCTATTGAGAAAGGAGCAGAGACAATGCTTAAGTTGAAGCAAAATTTCTTATTAATTGATGATCAGGATATGAGAAAACGCTGCATATTAAAATGATCTATTTGTATTACAGTTATACTTTCTTGCAATTTTAGAGCACAATAAATGGATCACCAGAAAGAAAGAAAACTTAAAACCAAGTATTCACAAATCCACCAGACAATTTATTTAAAAATATCATTGTACAGAGCTTCATGTAGGTGCAGGTTAATATCAGCAAGTCAAAAACATCTGAAATGTTAAATATTTGTAATTCTGATTAACAGCTCTGAATTTAAGGATAGTAAATAAAAGAGCACAAAACAAATAAATCTTTGACATCAAAACAATAACAAAAAGAAGAATAGTCAATTGGAAGAGTAGAAACTAGAAAGTATATCTAATCAAAGACAATCTGGAGCAATGTCTTTGCCATTAAAATTAATTAGGCCAAGTCACATAAATTAGATTTTGGAGCACAAAGAATCATTACCTTTGCCACATGTGAACCAACACGCTTCTCTCTGTCAGTTGCATTCTTATCATTTCCACGAAGTATTGGTGATTCAAATTTTTCTTTAAACCTGTGAGATTATAATTCTGAGATTATAAGAACCTTAGCTAAATTTAGAATGGAGCATGAAAATTATTAATACCATTTGTTGTCACCAAGCAACTCAGGGCAGCAGAAATTGAACAATGCCCACAACTCCTGTTAGAAAGTTATAAGATACAAAACTATTCAACATGGCAGCAATGTAGCATAATCAAAATTTCAATCAAGATTACACAAACCAGATTAGTCATGTTATAAAAACACTAAATAAAGATTATAAAACGAGCGTATATCAATATACCTTAAGATTATTTTGCAATGGTGTGCCACTAATGATAATGCGATGAGCACTGGGTATCTCGAGCAAACTTTTAGCTCTCTGTGTGCTTGGATTCTTAATAAGGTGCCCCTGGTGAAGAACATTTTTACAAAAAAAATTTTACCACCAGTTGTAAGTGTTTATATTCAATATCATATAATTTAAATTTCAGCAAATTGATATGAGCAACATGTTCAGATAATCTTGAGCAGGCCCAAAACTGTTCTCACTCAGCAAATATACAGCAAGAAACTTGTATTTGAGCTTATTGCAATATTGCCTAAAGGATGACAGAGAAGCGGGTGCAAGCCAAAGTTCACACCTTGTGTCAATGGATCCATTATCGTGATGGTGACATGTAGTTATCAGTATGTCTAGTTTTTATACACAACACAGGTAGTATTATATTTATAACTGACAACTAACACATACGTTTGTACTTTCTATCACAAACAATTTAACATACACATCTCTGATCAAACGTCAAATTCGCTACTTTCCAACAATGGAAAGCTTTACCCGAGTCTGAAATTAAATAAAACTGTATTAATTATTTACGAATAAAACATAAGTTGTAAAGTAAGAGTCAAAGAGATAAAGACAATTAGGTAAAAGGTGCAAGCGAAAATCATAGGTCTCTGTTTCCTTCAATTGGCAAGATGCGCTCTGTCTCATTATATGACATAGACGGTCTCTAAAGTTCTTAAAGAAGTAATCAATTAAACTTCCGCCACATGCATATTTTTTTCCAAGTGGTATTCAACCAACTGTATTCACTTCCAACTTTTCTAAAGTAATCTGTTTCCTAGATGATTTGAGAAATACAAGGTAAATGTACTGTAAGTAGACAGATCAACATTAGGTAGGTTACACATAGAACAAGCCCATACCTCATCAAGTATCATGTAGTCCCAGGTAGGGTCATCACTTTCATCATCATCAAAATGACTATGTCCCCGTAATGACTTAGAATTGTTACGGACAATATCATATGTTGTGAGAAGAACACCTTTGTCCTAGAGGGAGAAATGAAAAATATAGTTGAGATTAGATATACAACCAGTTCTTCAGCAATAAATCAAATGTCCAACAATGGAACAACTTTCAATGAATGTTCTCTGAAATAAACCATGCTGCACAAAATAGGTTTCCTTCCAAATCTTAAGCTCAGTTTTAAGTTGACGGACAAAAAGTAAAATATTTATTTATCCTGTCTTCTATAACAGATGAGCAACAAGCAACTCAACTTCAAGGTATTTCTCAGTTTATATAAATAAGAAAAGCAAGAATGATATAGTACCTGAAGTATGTACTGAAGTTCATATTCTCTGAGTTTCATGGAAGTTCCAAAATATCTGCAGAAAAGCATAAATAATGAGTGATTGTTGTTCTTAAAGCAGATTAGTTCTCAGGTCTTCATATAAAATAAACTATTCAAATGAATAAACTCAGGCAGTCGTACTCTCTTGTCTTCTCAGCGAGACCAACAACTGATAATTCTTTGATCCAATGAGGCAGTAGGGTTTTGGGGGCCACAACCAACACCCTTCTAATTAAACGGGAATGAAACAGTCCAGCTAGAAAGCCACAAATCTGCAAGAAGAACCCCGCATTGCTAAGTCATGTACCAGCTATTCAAAAACATAACTTAAAAGGTTAGTTGTGCTATTAATTTCCTTACCTGCATTGTTTTCCCCAAACCCATGTCATCTCCCAATATTCCACCTTTACCCAGACAATGCAAAGACCATAGCCAATTCAACCCATCCCGCTGATGCGGATACAACATCTTCCCAATTTTACCCGGCAACTTATATGTAGATATTGGGCCAATCAAAGTTATAGAACCATCATCTACAGCCTCAAAATGATCCAACTCTTGAACAGAATCATCTGAATCATCCTCCAAACCACCCCCACCACGGCCGCTACCACCATCAAGCTCATTATCCTGCTGTTGAGAAAATGAAGACCCCGCACTCCCAAACTCCAAACCCTCATCTTCGAAAGCTTCTTTCTTTCCAACTAAACCCTCAACAGGCTTCTGCACCGGCTTCCTCTCCTCAGATAACAGCTCAAACTTGGAGCTCAATTCACCTCCAACTAAACCCTCAACAGGCTTCCTTTCCGGCTTCCTCTCCTCAGATAACAACTCAAACTTGGAGCTCAGTTTACCTCCAACTAAACCCTCAACCGGCTTCCTCTCCTCAGATAACAACTCAAACTTGGAGCTCAGTTCACCTCCAACAAAACCCTCAACCACCTTCCTCTCCGGCTTCCTCTCCATAGATAACAACTCAAACCTAGAGCTCAGCTCATTCAAAATATCCCTAATCTCACTCCTACCCCCACTCTCCTCAATCCGGACCACACTTTTCGGCGCCGGAACAGGCGTATCAAGATCAACAATGTCATCAAACCTATGCTCATCAACCACCACGTTCTCACTCGCATCATCGGTATACGCAACCTTGCAAAGACGGCGTCGACCTTGCACCTTCACCTTCGTCTTCTTCTCGTCCTCTATAAATAGACAATAACAATTAGCCTTATTGTCACGAAAACGATTCAAATGACACAGAGAAGATAACACTTACTAAGGGAAGAAATAGCCGAAAACTGGAAATCTTCCTCAGGTGGAGGTGGAGGTGGAGCTTCTTCTTCCTTGCTCGGTTCGTGTTTTTCCGGTGAGTTTTGACCTAATAATCGAATAACACAACTCAACTCAGATCAAGTTCATGGATCATACACAGAGAGAGAGAGAGAAGAGAACACTTACTAGGGGCAGAAATAGCCGAACACTGAAAATTTTCCTCAGGTGGAGGTGTTGCTTCTTCTTCCTTGCTCGGTTCGGGATTCTCCGGCGAGTTTTGACCTAATAATCGAATAACACAACCCAGATCAAGTTCATAGAACGAACACACAGAGAGCGAGAGAGAGGGTAAATAGAATGGAATATGTACCGATTGGAGAATCGAAGTCGGTGATTGCAGAAAATTGAGGAAAAGTATCATCTGGTGGTGGTTGGTTGTTTCGGCGTTGGGTAGGTTGATCGTCTTCGTCTTCATCTGTGAAAAAGTAGATTGATGAGAAATAGAAAGCGATGAGAGAGAGAGGGATGGAAACGGAAAAGGAGAATACCGGTGGTGGTGACGGAGGAGGAGGAGCGTTTGGGCGGAGCGGAGAGGTCTTGGAGGAAGCGATAGTGGCTGTCGTTGAGGCTGACTGGTTTCTTCGCTGTGCTCCTGGGGTTGGTCGCCATTGTTGCTTTCGGAAATGAATGAAATGGAACAACACTCTTTACTATAGAGGACTGACTACTCACCTTCCCGCTTTGTGTGCCATATTTGAATTCTCTGACATTAGGGTATGGTGCCTTTTCAAATCCTTTTCAATAGATGCAACTTCCAAGATAGGTTTCAACAACAACATATTTTGTTCTTCTAAAATCACTTCTTTTGGTCATAAAAGCTAGTTCTAATAGCTTCTTACAAAATTACTTATTCTGAAAACGTGAAAATGTTTCTAAATGTATATTAAATTAGTTTGAGTTTTCCCGATCAGGTCGCGTGTAGGAAGAACTCGGGGAGGTGTCTGGTTGGTTTCTACAGGGAGTTGAGATATGCATATGTTCAGTGCGGCGGAGCTTTGATGTATTTTACTATTTTGTCAACTTTGAAGATTGTTTGGGATCTTGAGCTTAAAGGTGGTGTGATTGAGAGTGATTCTGTAACGACATCTACTTCTTTCTAGCAATGGTAATCATCCTTATGGTACCATTCTTTCTTATATTCTGAAGGTAAGCGATGGTTAGGGTTTTAACTTGTATTACGAGAAGCAAACCAGGTAGTGTTATCTAAAAGCACATTGAAACTCGTGATTACACATTCTCATTATGCAAACGTGAAGAAGCTTCAAGCTTTTGTTAGCATTACGTTGTGGTAACATAAATGCAAACATTACTTGTGTCATTCAATGTATTGCGACACACTAAGTGCGAGTTCGGATAATAATTGAATTAACATGAATACACATTCATTTCAATCCATAAAAAGTTTCGTTCACTTTTTGACTCAAGGTGACTATTATGTCTGTTTGAACTGAAACCGACGGATATCCAATACTTGTTCTCACATGATTCCCACATGAGTACCGGACAAAAAGTTGTTAATGAACTGTAGTTCATTTTTGTTGCTCGCATTGAAACATTGATCCAAAAGCACACGAAGTCAATATTGAATAACTAGCAAGTAGCCAACAATTCATGGAAGAAGAGAAAATAAACAATCTCAAATTTGTGCTACATGGGATATTAATGAATAACTACATATCTCAAATATGGAATAAAAAAGAACTACAAAATTCTAAACGAGAGTTGAATCATCAAACTCCCATTTCTTTACACAAATCCGTATCCAAGACCCCCTAAAAGTTCATTATAAAGATGGCTTTTGTTGAAAAACAATGCATGCATGTATGCATATTCTGTCATTGAATTTGTTTAGGACAATATTTATCTCTCATATATACAAAAAAGGCCTGGATACTCATTAGGTGCATATGCATGGTGAGGGTCAGATGCTGGTCAGGGCCATCATCAATATGTATCAAACAGGGAAACCCAAAGGATCATCAGATTATCAGAACATTAACAAAATGTGAAAAAAATGGGCAATTGCCTTCCCTTGTAATAGAGTCTGTTTGGATCAGCTTCTCTTTTCTCAGAAAGAATCAGTTTTGAAATACAGAAGTTATATCACAAAGCTTCTCCCAAGTTGATTATACTTTCAGAACGAGAATCAATTATAGAAGGATTCCAAACATGTATATAATCAATCACATTACGACGCCATAGATTTTGCGAGGGCCATTTCACTCTCATGTGAAGCAACAGAAGATGCCCTATTTAACTGTCCACCTCTTCCTCGAGATGCACTCTCCACATCTGTATTATTCCCTTGAGATCCGTCATTTGGAGCATCCCAGATTCCTGCCCGACCACCACCACCACCATCATTAGCATTGTCAACTCTGCATCCAAAACACCTTGTGAAGACTCTGTAAAAGCAGGTGAGGAACCAAAACGCCCATGGTAGACCAACCAATGTGACCCCAACTACAGGTATCCATGATGTGGTTTCTGTCTCAGGAAGGACCATGTATGCCACAAGGCACCCTCCCCCTACCAATAAAGAGGTGAACAAAAGGCACGTGACAAGCCATATGAACTTGCGCCCAGAGTTAGGATCAGACACAGGCATTGGTGAAGCTGCAGAACAATGATGATCAAATATTATCACCATCCATTTTAAGCAATGTTGAGGGGTTTCTATGCTATTTCATATGTACATATATAAATTTCTATTCATATATGTATATGAATTTGTAGGATCTTACGAGTCAAGTCGTGTTACGATCCTACATTTAGGATCTGACCCCTTCTAGAATCTCAAGTTTAACTACCTTGGATCTGTTAGTGATTGGGGGAGGAATATGCATGGCCTTGCATTGTGTGAGAGGAGGTTATTCTCTTGAAGGTGGATTTTTTGTTTTTGTTTGGTATCCCTTGGTTTTGATTCTTCTGATGTTGTTGTTGCTGATGATCATGAAAATGGGAGTTTCTCAAATGGAGGACGTGTTCAAAAGTTTGTTAACCTAAAAGGTGGCTAATCTTAGAACAAATGCAACCACCAAGACAGAGAAAGAGAGAGGGAAACGGGTTCCGTTTGTGGTTATCTAAGTAGAGGTTAGATTTGGTTTCATACATGTGCTACTAATTTACGTATGAAAAAGTACCCACCAATTTCACCCATGATTCAGTGAATACTTATACTCGTTACTTCAATTATATAGAAAATAAGCAATAGATTGACACCTCAATTCGAGTCCACACTTAAATAAAGAAATGAGATAGAAGGAACTTAAGTATGATTTTATCCGGTCCATTAAACCGTCCTAGCCCAAGTCCATTTAATTTGCACCTCCTCATATTATTTTCATTATTTTCATGTCTAAGGATGAGTTTGAGTTTACAAAACTGATCCGATCAATATTTAGGGTCGTGTGAAAGACAAGCACAACTCGTCCCAACTCGTCTTATAAACACATGTAACACTAGCTTCAAAACATGATTTTGCATATGCTCGAATTATGCACAGAGAATTAGAATTTCTTAAATTAACATCACCCAAAGATTTTCAATTTTGTAACATAATAGCTCCAGGCCTCAAGGCTCGAGCAATTCAGTGTGTATCTACGGTGAAATATTATAGTAGAAATGCACCTCTAAATATAGCTAGATTCGAACCTTCTGTCATGCAAAATTCAGAACAAACAAATCTATTAACTGTGTAGTTTCTTTTATAATTCATTAATAAGGTAAGGAGAGGGAGGGAGCGTAAGGGAGGGGTAGTGCACAAAAGTCCACCCTAAAACGACCCAGTTCGTTCAATTTGTTTATTTTTTTTATCAATTGGATAATCAATTAATCATAAAATAAAGGGGGAAAACCAACACAGTTAGTTTCTTTTCCTTTATCTCCATTCTCCGTAAATCTATTCATGTACAATTACATCATAGATAAATAATATGGCACAGCTAAATATCAAAATCGATGGAATGTTCAGGCATCAAATAGCATGAAAACTTATCCAGAGCTAACTGTTTCAGTCAAAGAAACTTCAGACACCTCATCTTGGGTATCATCAGCTCGAATGGCGTTCAATATTTTGTACCTCCTCTGTTCATGAGCTTTCCTACGATTGGCTTCAAGCACAATGAGTAGAGCTGTGATATCAGCAGGGCTCACCCCACCTACTCTGGTTGCCTGACCAATGGTTTGAGGCCTGACCTGAAATCATTGAAAGAAGTTATTGTGGTTAAGTCGTACAAAATAGGTTACAGTATAAAGTTGCTTATACATTGAAGGGTTATTTGCCATAAACAATTTATTCCCATCATATCTCAATACTTCTATTTTCGTTGTTACTAAATTTATACGGTAAACCTCTGGAGTCTGGATGCAACTATCCAAGGATGTGTTTTAGTTCATACCATCCCATTCCCTACTTGTAATTACCAAAGTATCTATTTTGATAGATGCCTTACAAACCTTGGAAAGTTTTTCACGTGCTTCAAGAGACAAATTTATCATTGCATGGTAATCCAAGTCTTCAGGAAGTGGTCGATGATGTTGAGCAACAATCTACAGGTAATCAAGCAATGAGACTCAACAATAAAAAGAGCTCTAAAATTCTAAAATGTGCAATAATTGAAATGATTTGGGATAGTGATATGGACACGGAGCAAAGCAACATTGACGTTTCTCGTTGACATGTTTAACGGATTACCTGTTGAAGATGGCTTTGCTGACGCAAGATGAAACCTTCGTACTTAATGTCGACCTCAACACATTCTTTCTCCATTCTTGTCAAGTTTTTGTTGCCAAAACCATGGTTATCAAGAGTTCTATATTGTATGTGTGGTTTCTTAAGAAGACTTTCCAATGTTGAAGAGACTTTCACTGGCTGACCAGACAGATCAGTAACTTCAGCAGCCAAATCCCCTCCTGACGAGAAAAGTAAGGAGAGTAGGGTTGATCAATAAGAAATCAAACAATAAGCTTTTAATCCAACTAGATTAAAAGGGAAAAAGACAAACATTTTGCTAAGAGAATGGATTTTAGCAATCACAAATAAGTAAACTTTCTACTTAAAACTAGAGTGGATTGTCTGCCAGACTACATAAAATGCACAGAAGATTCGGAAGATTTGATGAGTTCAAATTTTACAACACAGGTTAAAACAATTGGATTTGACAACAAAAGCAAGTCCAACAATTGCCTTTGACTCGAAGCAACAGCTTGATTTTCCCAAAGAATAAACTTCTAGTCCCTTTTAAACTAACAGCTCCCAAGAAAGAGTTACGAGTTACCACATATGCATAGCAGACAAACACACCTGAAATCCTGACACTTTTTAACCGCTTCTTTTCCTCAGAAATCCGGGCCTGCTTCTCCTGGTACAGTTTCCAGCGTCTATCATCTATCAATCCAATTTCACGACCCAAAGGAGTGAGACGGCTATCAGCATTATCAGATCTCAAGAGTAACCGATGCTCTGAGCGGCTAAGAGAAGACAAACATTTTAAGTTGCAATTGTCAAGAAATAATAAATGGAATGGATGAAGCAGCATATATGCATCTATCAATAGAAATGTAGTCTTGGTTAGCAATAGCATACCTTGTTAACATGCGGTAAGGCTCTCGTAGGTCCTTGGTAGCTAGATCATCAAGTAATGTTCCAATATAACTGCTCTCCCTCTCAAGAATAATGAGTGGTTTACCATCTGCATGTCTAGCAGCATTGATACCAGAAACAATGCCCTGAAGGAAGAAAAATACTAAATTGTGAGAATAAAGCTTGCTAGAATAGCAGGAAGCCAAAAGCCCAAAACATCCAATAAGAGTTTTACTAATCTCTGTGATACAACTAGTAACACATACAATATTATATTTATAAGCACAAACGAACTTAAAAGGAATACCTGCGCTGCAGCTTCTTCATAGCCTGTAGTTCCATTTATCTGACCAGAGAAGAACAATCCTTGTATTTTCTTTGTCATAAGAGACCTATTACATTGATGAGCAGGTAAATAGTCATACTCCACGGCATATGCAGGCCTCAACATTGAACAGTTCTCAAGTCCAGGCAAAGTTCTTAGCAAAGGTAGCTGTAGTCTCTCTGGCAAACCAGTTGAGAACCCCTATAAGATAGAAAGGTTCAATCATGCACATTGCCATTTTTTTGTGGTTGGGATTCTATGGTAAGCTGACTACTAAAATAATCATTAAAGAAGAAAAGAAGAGTATAGAGCTAGAGGTAAGACATCCTTTCAAGATTAAAAGGTATAAGCCATGAAACCCCACTTTTCCCCAACAGGAAAATAGCAAGGAAATGAAAAAAACCATGACAATTTGGTTCTTGCTTATACTACAGATGCAGTGATGTTTTTAAAGTTCGAGAACTGCATCACTAGCGTATATTTGTTACAATCACTTTAGTGACTGATTATCATTTTTCAAGAACTGTATCAGTTTGCTGATTTACTTTATGAATCTTCACCATATTAGTATATATCACCCACCCCCTCCACCCAAAAAATATTGAAAAGTTTCACTCGCATTACAGAAAAGAAAAAAGAATATACAACTTACCTGCACATAGAGCTCCGGAACATCCCGACCCTCCGGTTCAAGAAATACTTGATGAGACTCTTTATCTTGGAATCTTACAATCTAAAATTGACAATATATAACATCAGAAAATAATACAAAAATTCCAATATTGTTCATCTGATGTTTAGGACTACACATTCTGCTTCAGGCTGCGTATGGAATGACTCAGTAACTAATCTTAATTCTGTAAATACTAAACTAATATAAAAAAAAAAACATGCTTACTTTTATTCTCAAAAAAAGGCAAGAAAATATTGTTGAACCACACCTTATCTTCTATGGAAGGGCAGTATCTAGGTCCTTTGGCTTCAACCCATCCTCCATAAGTGGGAGTTTCATGTAAGTTCTCTCTTATTATCTGGTGAGTAATACTTGTAGTCCGGGTTAAGTAGCAGCACATCTGCTCTCTTTCAATATGGACATCAGGATCAAAACTAAACCAGGTAACCTGCCAATTATGAAAATACAATGAGGAAACACTATCTTTGTGTTACAAGGTCAACACTTTCCATTACAGACTACAAGCAGTTGGGCATTATCATACAGGACTGGAGGAAAGCCAAAATATATTTTATCTATTGTGCCATAATTTGTTGGGACTATTGGAACTAAAATTATTGCATAGTTACTCATGCTAAATGGTATTATCAATCAACACAATCAGAAAATAAACTCGAGAAACATCTTGGAACTTAGCCCAACTGATGGCTTGTGCACATGATTCTCCAAATGGAGAACTTCTGCCTTTTTGCGGTGTGGGATCTTACTACTATCAGACTAACAAGTAGAAAATTGACAATGAGACTTTTACAATGGTGATAAAAAATGGATAAAAAAGATTCTAGTTTTATTCACAGAACTTTGGTGTTCACCCTAGAACCACTTTGGAACAAGAGGAACCAGCCTTGTACACCGAGAGAACAACTTGAGAGGTTCTCTACCTCTATTAACTTCTCAGCTGACTGAATAACTGCCCAACTACTTCAGTTTACTGACCCCACTATAACAAACACCCAATCTTCTAAATGACATTCAATATGTCATTTCCCTACCCAGCCCCATTGACATGCCTAATATATACTTTTTAATTATAGGCATACTAACCGACATTTACATACGCACAGACTGCAGACGAAACCATTTACAAAGTGCAAACAATTAAACAAAAACTCGATTTGAACCAAAATTGAATCTAATGAACCTACACATAGGATTAAATGGAAGAACCTCTTCATCTCCATGCTGAGGTTCTAATTCAGAGAAATTTACAGAGCGAATGTCCACTCGGGCTGGGGTTCCAGTTTTCAACCGATCAGTTTCAAAACCAAGTCGCTGCAAGTTCTCAGTCAATCCATGTGAAGCAGACTCGCCAGCTCTTCCTGCGGGCATAGATGTTCTACCAACCCAAATCTTGCCACTCATAAAGGTTCCTGTGGTGAGAACAACAGATGGAGCATAGAATTTCATTCCGAAAAATGTACAAACACCTTCCACATTATCATTCTTCCCCAGTAAAATATCTGTGACCATAGCCTCTCGGATAGAAAGGTTCGGAGTGCTGCAAAAAATAAAGTCAAAACAAAACATGATTGAAAAAAAAAAAAAACAAGAGCAGGTGCACACATCACATGCAAGACTTGAACTTGCCTTTCTACTATACTTTTCATTAACAAGGCATATTCCCTTTTGTCAGTCTGAGCACGTAATGCACGAACTGCAGGACCTCTTGAGACATTGAGTACACGCTTTTGTAAGTAACATCTGAAACACAAACATAAATATGTATATGAGCAACAAAACACCTTCAAACTAGATTAGATCACAAATGCAGTTTTTTATAAACAAATCAACTCAAGAATCTCCGGACGATAGCAGTTTTACTAAATGCAACAATAAATATCTAAAATGGTGTATAAAAAATTCAGTATTCAGAGAATAAAAAATGCAAAAAATAAAATGGCAATAACATTTATTAAATTGTACAAAGCAGCCACTAGAACGAGGACAATCTTATGAATTTTTGGGCCTGACTAGATCACTATCGAATGGCATAATGATCCACAAACAACCTTCTTTACATTTAAGCGTGATTTGAGCCTTGCAGTGTCAATCAAGAAGATCTAATGGCTGTTTATTAGGTCGTTGTTTATATCCAATTCGTATTTAAAATTTATCTACTTCAGCATATTCTGAAATTTAGGTGCAATTAGAGGCAACAATTTTTCTTTTCAAAAAAAGGGGTGGCCGCAAAGGTCCCATTTATTGGAAAATAGTATATGTGAATATCTGTCAATCAAGGATGATGGCACGCCAAACTTATTAGAACATGAACGAATATGTATTCATTTTGTATTTTAGACAAGTACTTGAATCCAATACAACTTGACTAGTTAGTTTTGGATGGCAGGTTACCAAACTATTATATATTCATCTCCATCTTCAAACATATTGCAATTATTAAGATCCCTCTTTAAGGATTACCTTCCCGTGTCCAAAATAGAAGGTAATGCCAAATTCAAAATCAGTAGCTCGCTTCTCTCTTAATGGACCCAAACCACTTCACTCTAATCAAGCAATTACATAGAAGATAATGCCAAATTCAAAATCTAGAACTAGAAATGAATATGCAATGAAGGAGTGTTGGACATTACCTATCAGCAACCTTTCCTATATCACCACCAAGCGCATCTACCTCATGAACAAGCTGGGACTTCCCAAGCCCACCAACTGCAGGATTACAAGGCTGCACCAAACTCATCACAGTCAGCATCACACATCATATTGTGCTTAACCGAATCAAAGATAAAGCATGAGAAATTGCAAACACATCTAACTTCATTTCAATCAAGCATCGAAGAATTCAACAAGTGAAGTTCATAAACACGATGAATGGAGTTGTCAGTCAACGAAACCTGCCATGCAATCCGGTCAATATTGAGAGTAAGAAGAAGAGTTCTAGCACCCAAACGAGCGGAGGCAAGAGCAGCTTCACACCCAGCGTGGCCTCCTCCAACAACAATCACGTCATATTTTTCATCCAGTGCTCCAATTTCACAATCCAATTCTGCTGCAAAATCTCAAACGAGTAAACAATTCCATTCCAGTCTCCGAAAACAAATTCAATTCCATTCCATTCTCATACCTCGGGAGGTGGAACCTGGTGCGATGGCAGAGAAGCGTCGGGAGAAAGCGGAACTGGAGAAGGAGACTCGGCGGCGGAAGCTTCGCCGGAATGTGACGTCACGGAGGCTCAGACGAGCGGGAGTGGGATAGAGCGTTTTGCAGAAATTTCGGCAGAGATGGAGAGTAAACGACACCGTTGCCATAGTGGCATTCGGTTAGTGGCGGTGGCAGGAAAACAGTGAAGGGCTTCAATGGCGGTGTTTCATTGTCATCTTCATCCAGTTCTGCTGCCTCATCCGACGGCGTTCGATGCCGTTTCCTTATCATCAATTTTATTTTTTTGGCAACAGCAATGGGCCTAAAATATTTTGGGCCTAACGAGCTGACCCAATGTACTAAAAAAAAAAGTAGATGCTATTTGTCAACATTCAACAACAACAAAAAAAATATCATGGAGAACACCCCCTAGAATTTAATTAGGAGTTTTCATATTATTATTTTTTTTACATCGGAAAATTAAACAAACAAACTAAACTACACCCCTAAAACATCTTTAAAGATCAGGAGAATCCTTAGGAATAGTGAATACACCCTGAGAAAAAATATCTATCTCTGCGAGACAATCGACAAGAGCATTAGTTTCCCAAGGGACATGTCTAAAGCGAGCCTCCCAATCCGACAAACATCTGCAAGCTTACCAACATACTATCAAGGTTGCTACTATCGGACCTTATATTGTCATATTTATACTATACAAATACAACAGTTCTAATGTACTAGGACACAGTAACAAGTTAACATGCTATATATCAACCTAAAGGGAATATTCCAAAAAAATATTCAGTGTATACGTCAGTCATGGCTATGTCACCCTTCTTGGTCAGCAATCAGCATCAGCATCAGCATCAGCATGGACCAACAACACTGTTTTGTGGTCACTATTTTGATAGGTTTTTTTGTTGCTATACATGCCAGCTCAAGCATGAAGTGTGACTGTCTTAAAAGTTAGCACATGCTGCACATTAACAATGATGTATATAGTGTCGGGCGTGCATATATAAAGGCCAAAACAAGAAAGATTCACTTTAATTGCAGGATAATGACACATTCTAGAAAAATACATAACAAATTTAATGTTAAGTTTCATCATCTTAACATTTCAGAAGTACTACTTCTAAACATGCTAAACATGTCAAAATCTTGTTTCTTTACTCTAAGTAATATTTAAGGTGACAAATTCTAATTTTTCTGTCAATATTAACATACATGAAATTATGACGTTTGCATATTGACTTCAACGCCAAAATAAACATACACTAAATAATGAGAGGTTGATGTTTTCTTTATGAGGACCGGACCCATCTCATTCAATTCCTCTCTTGATCTTATCCATGAGAAAGATCATATTTTCACACTAAAAAAGAACAGAAGGTAAATCAAATCAATTGGTAAATTAACACCCTATATAAAACATGACATGTTGTAGTTGGGAAGGAGTTGCATTTCATTTGATTTAATTTGAAGATTGGAGGAGCAGCATCAAGTATGAGTGATGGCAAAGTTCAACTCCCTCCTCCTTCGGGTTCATTCCACAACCAGCCTCCATCCCGAGCAAAAGTGAAGAATGGCATTCTAAAGAACATCTTCAAGGCCAATTCTTCACCCTCCTCCACCAAAAAATGATATTCATCTATTTTTCAGTGTAGTGCTTATCTAATCTATCTTGTAACATGTTTGTGTATATATGTTATTTAAGCTTCCACTGATCATGTAAACTATCTATTACTATCCTCGCATGTGTCAATGTAAGATAACCACAGTCTCTTCACTTATTCAGCTGACTCTACTCTTTATCTCTTATTTATTTACTAGAATTTCGTCAATTGTTTTATTTATTTTCCCAGATCCCCTGTTCTACCATTCTCCAACTGCTTCTATAATTTTGGTGCATTTGTGAAATATGTATATGGAGGTGAATTTCAACTTCTTCTTCCAGTTCAGTTCACTTCATCTCTGAAACCAGTTCATACTGGGAAATTTTAACTATTATTCTGATTAAACATTATGGTGTTGAGGAAGAAGAGAGGGGGTGGGGCTGCTAGGTTAAGATATTAGATTTTAATTTTAGGGTTGTATTTAGTTATGTTTTAATCTTAACAGCGGCCGACACATTTGTCCTTAATTTGATTAAATTTTTTTTTAGGGATCCAATTTGATACGAAAACTTTACAGGGACCAGAGTTGATTCTCTTTACAATTACATGGGTCAATTGAGCATTTAAGCCTAATTTTTTATTATTAAGTGAATAAGAGTAACATGGCTTCTTGAAATGCAATCAACATCTTCCGATGAAGAAAAAAAAAAAAGAAATGCAATCAACATTAAATGTAAACATTCCAACCTTTTTGTACAACATTTTTTTATTTGAAATGCTTATAATTTTACAGGTGGGACATTCCTTATCAGTTGGCAATAGCAGTAATCTTATCAGTTGGCAATAGCAGTGTATGCTAAGAAACCTCCAACTTAAGCGTATAGTTTGAGACGAGTTGTAATTTGCTGCCGGCACATAGGGCATGAAGATAAGGTCACACCACACTCCTTGCAAGTCTACATTAAAGAAAAAAAGTTGAAATAAATAAGAGACATTTTCACATGTAAGTTATAATGTTATATAGCCAATTGTTCCTTTATGCAGAGCAATTCTATATGAATGGCCGAAAATAGAATGCTTTTTCCTACCAATTTGTTGCTTTATCATGCTAATTTTTAGAAGATGGCATGTTTACATGAAAAATCAGATTACATGTCAATGTTGAAATGTTGCAGAATTTTGATTGGGAGAAAGGAAAGACAATCTTTTTCATTTTCCTTTGAACTTTCATTAGTACAGCAGAAGTGAAGTGAAAGTTCCTCCAGTGCAACAATTATAATCTAAACTCCCTTTGAGATAGATTATCATTCACACAAACAGCTATAAGTATAACCTCTTAGCACACTAACATAAGCATTAAACAAGAATAAGTTCATCAATCAGACTTACTAAATGACCACATCCAAAAGCCATGTTCTTCGGATTGGTGAGGCAAATAAGGCATACCTAGAACAAGAGGGGATTTAATATTGTAACCATAATGTGATCTTTTAATGAATCTAAAGCAGGAGAAAGACAATATGGTGGGGGTACAAGAGTAACGTACTGATTCTGTAGCATCTGAAGCGGTCGGCTCAGCTGATCCTAAGCTTTTTTTGTCTGGAACTTCTGGTAATGCATTGTCATCTATTACCTTCTTTTGTGGCACTTTTGGTAAGGCATTACCATGATCTACCTCCTTAGGGGGAGGGCAAGGCTTTCTGGCTTGATACCTTTTTGATTTTCCTCTGCATCAAAAGAACACGAGATGAGACGCGGTTATAGTCGCAACTTACAATTAACATACTTCAGTTCATAACTTACTTGGGGACTCGTAGATTTTGGACTATGCGATACTGAATTGGAATTTCCATAAGGGCAGCAAGTGCAAATGCGGTTTCCTTCTTGGATGTCTCTTTGTTTTCAGACATCATATTTGTGTAATTCACAAACTGGAGGGGCAACAGTGAACAAAATGTTGCTAACAAATCAATAACAGTAACTATAAGAAACTCCAAATATAAGAAATAATTCAGAGTTAAGAGTGGTATTCTAAATATGGAATACTGAAAATCTTCCAGTCTTTTTGAGATTAAGCAGTCTTTTCTCAGGGTGATCACAAGTATATACACACAATAAAACATAATGTCAAGTACCTGGAAGTTATCAAATTTGCGATCAGGCATGCTGTCATCAAAATTATGCATTGCATTCCATGGTCCATCTCCGACTCCAACCAAAACAATTGAGAGAGGATAGTGACTGACAATCAGAATAGCTCCACATCAAAGACAGACACCACAAACAATAGCAGAAGACTACTGAAGACATTGCTTTACCTTGCAGCTGTGATAGAATGAACAGTTGCTTGTTCTTGCGGACTAAGCTGTAAAAAACAAGATATTCCAGAAATAGAAGAAAATTTAAGAAAAGGCCATTAAATCATGACATGAAAAGAAAATATATCAGGTCAATATTAAACAAGTATAACCTGCCCATCAGCAATAATCACAAGAACATGATATTGACCGTTGCTTCTTTCCACAGTGTTAATTGCTGCGTCGATTACTGGGGCAAATGATGTTGGACCTGTGGATAAGGACTCATAATTAAATCTTCATATCATTGCCTGGATATTTACACTATCTCCCCTATGTACTGCTTCCTTTTTTAACAAGGCAGCGTTCGTATGCAGTCTTTTCTCATTCTTGTGAATCATGTTTCCTAGTAATTATGATTCTGGGAATGTATAAAATTTATTTGGTAAGCTTATAATGTTTTTGGAAATGTTAGCCCACCTTCAGAAAAGTTGAATTCCCACCCCTCCACTTAGGAATGTTTTACCAGGAAACTAGATTAAAACCTGTTTAAAATATATAGCCTGCAATCTAAGATTTCCTAGTTAAGATTCGTAAGATTCACTATTCAAGATTCAATTTTATCCAAACTGCACAAACAACTTACTTAATAATTGCCAAGATACTTCAAATTTCAACAAGAGATAGCTATTTGTCTCAAAACTCTTATGACAAACTATGAAAATATCCAGTGAAAAGGTCTGATTGAGTTATAAGTTTTAGAATTATCTAATAACTATTGTCAGATGTTTGTTTTTTAATTTGCATATAGGGATGCATTTGAGGCCACCTAAAAATTTTTGTGATCCGTTTAGTAAGGTTTGAATATCCATAGAATTGATTCATGTGGGTAATGGTGTGGCCCGTAGGCCCATGACGGAGGGGACTAGGATTAACTTATTTGGCTAGGTCCCCTCTACATTCACTTGATAACTTTTAGTTGCTCAACAATTTTCCCCATTGATAATTGTGATTATAGAGTATGAACTGCATAAGAAGCCCTAGCCTTTCACAGGTTTTGCTGTGATTGAATCTGCATTGCAATTCCTAGCACAAATCAATATGTATTCAACAAGTAAGCATTTATTGGTGTTCTAACTTGACAGAACAATCATACAATCTCGTACAATAAGGCTTCCAATCAGCATCATACCACTATTCTGAGCCCATCACTATATAGTAGTGTAATTGTCCAAAGTCATTGAATATATTTGAGACAGATACTTGTAGCAAAATTATAAATTCATCTAGCAAGGAAGATAATATTTTTATCATACCTGACAATTTTAAGCATGGAACAATCTCTCTGTAGCGTGCAAGTGCTTCCTCGAAACCATTACAACAGCGATGATCAGGAAAAAAGCTGAAGACATTCTGATCATGTGTAGATGCTACAAGCAAAGGATATCGTATCAATAGAAGAGAAAACATACAGCATTTGTCCCTCATAGCTAAATCAGAAAAAGCAGCTCACCATCACCAAATCCAAAACATGGTATCAGATTATCTTCATCAAACGAAGAGAGAGTACGGCCAATGATAGAGATAGCTTGCTCATATGGATTAGGAGTGCTACCAATATGATGGAGGCTTTTGTTATTGAAGGAACGCTTGCCTATAATTATGAAGGTGTGACTTTTCTGCATTCTCCATACTAATGTGTATGTACAACATAATTTCATATTCAAAAGAACCAACCTGTCCATTCATTGCTTTTGGTGAAGTCAATACCGAGTATTAAGTTTGAAGATTCCAGACCAGCTTCTCTCAGAGCAGAAACAACCTTAAAATATCATATGCTAAGGCTAAGATCACCACTGACCATTTTTCTAAATCAATGAGCAAAAGTAGCAGTGAAAACCTGATCCAATGAGCTGAAATTGTCAGCTATATACTTGGGGCGCTGCTTATGTTGATGTCTAGTATTCTTTGAAGTTCCAGCATCAGAAGATGGTTTATGATATTGATAGTTAGAATTGGCTGAACTCCCAACATATGAAGGAGGTTGCTGGGATAAATGACCATGATGATGATGATGATGATGATGTCTCGACCCTCCATGTCCCATAACTAGAACCTCCTTTCACCTGTATCAAAATGCAAATTAAACAAAAAGCAATGGGGAGTTGAAGATTAAAAAAAGAAGACAGGACCATACTTAAAAACAAAGTTCAATGATTATACAAATCCCAGTACTAAATTTATTTATCAATGCATAAAAACTAAACTTTTTGCCAGCTTAAAAGGTAAAATGCTCAAAGTTAGTTTTTATTTTTTCTTCTAAGCAAACAAAATTGTACTAAAGCTAGATTTCCAGTTCCAGAACAGCTAAAGGGTGCGTTGTGTATGCCTAACAATAGATTTCAACATCATCATACAAAAAAGTTGTAATACACGATTGTGAAGGAGAGAGAAAGTTGAAAATGATTGAAGAGGTTCTTCTTCTTGTCTTCTTGTTGATGTTTCTGCAAATGACTTGGATTGACAATAATTAGCTAATTACCATCTTCTCAGACAAAAACCATCATAACCATTTTTAGTAATTTTATTGTTGACTAGTTGTCATAATATATAACAAACATTCAATGCCTAATGAAATTTTAATGTCATCTTTGTAGTAATTTTTTTTATTTAATAGAAGGGTAGGATCTATAAAAATTACACACACAATTACATGTGTAAAAAGTACATAAGCAAGATTATAGATTTCTATACATCTTAACCAGCCCTTCAAAAAAATATGCTCTATACATCTTAATAGATTTGTACAAGAATACTTTGCTGTCATTTTAATCACATAAAGGAGGCTATTACACTTACATACCACATTACCCTCTTAATTGATTTGTGCATAGAACTTGACCAAAACTAAAGGGAAGCCTCTTATCCGATTTTATTTTTAGTACCTCATCTGTTGTCTCCAACAACCAATTCTTCTAGAGTCAATTTTTCTTAAACCTGTATCATTGAGGTTACATGCCACATTATTGTGACACATAATTTAACAAAAAAACTACCATTATTATGATTGCATAATCCAAAAAAGTGTTAACAATGTTTGGCGCCATCATCTGTGGGGAAAAGGGTTAACAATGTGGAATACAAGGGATAATGGAGAAACAAGGCAAGTGCATGGAGAGGGGGTGGTGGCTGTAGCAGTGGACAAGGAAAAATCCAGCCAGTATGCTTTCAAATGGGCAATTGATAACCTTTTCCCCAGAAGCCGGCCCCTAAAACTAATCCATGTTGTTCATAGATCACAATCTAACCCAGGTTTGTTCCCACCTATATTACCATCATCATTCACAAATAATTATGGTTTTAAATAGCAATCCAACAATTTTTATTGTACACATGATACTAAGCTTTCTTCAATCATCGCAATTGTATTAGATTATGTTTAGAACCGCGTCTCAATTGCTTTCAACGTGCGTGATTTCAAGAGTTACAAGTTTTGAGAAAAACATGCACAAACACAAATACAAACTGATTATTAATCAACCACATTTATCTGTAATTTTTCATAATTTCAAATTTCTCCATATGACCATAATTGAAACAACAAGTCAGCAACCACAATTTAAAACTACACAAATAATATTTTATTTTATTTAATGGGATCAAATATTAGTATTTATACTTTTGAGGGAGCCAAAAGTATTGTATTTCATGTTATTTGTCAAAGCAAGAATAGATTCAAAGTCCATGTTATTTGTCAGACCAACAATAACCCAGGTTTGTTGACACCTTACTTGGCCATTCTCTAAATTTATATTTCATTAAAAAATGAATTGTTGATGCCCAAATGAAGGAATGACCAACCTGTAATTGCTGCAATTGGGAGTGGTACTCCTATACTGTTGTCAGTTTAGAAATTAACAACATAGATAACACTCTTGTACCACCAAACACATATATTAACTCGTGTGAGCTTATTGTAGCTTAAGCAAATGTTTTAAGTTCGAGGCTTTGTGAATAGATCTGTGTTAAGTGCAATGAAGAGTTTTGTCGCTCATAGTGGTATGCCATGCTCATAGCTAACTGAAAAATTAACAGAACAAAAGTGAGCTTAGCCTAATAAAATGTGCATAAACTAGCTGATTATATCCATCAATAACATTTGGGCTTTAAGTCCATTTTATAAGTTTTCATTTGCCCCATATTTTCTATCTTAAATTTCTATTTTTTCTTTAGAGGGCATGATTCAATTTCTCTTTCAGGTGTGGCAGGAAACAGTGAAATTGTGACCCAACAAGAACCAGATCATCAAGCTTTGCAAATATTACTTCCATATAGGTGCTTTTGCACCCGTAGAAAGGTATGTTGCTTATAGCATGTTTGGATCAACTTATTTTTCTCAAAATCAATTCTGGCATTCAGAAGTTACTCACAGAAACTATTTCCTAGAATTGATTTCGGCTTCAGAATCAATTATAGAAGAATTTCCGAACGTGCACTTAATTAACACTAGTCTCTACGCAGCACTTTGCAAGTTGTTTGTTTGTTTTTTTCATTTCTTATTTGGTGGAAGTGATGTTCTTCTGTTTGCATATGAAAATAAAGGGAAAAATGACATAATATTTATCAATTGATCTTTTCAGTTTTTATTGAAGTAGTTTCTATTATTCAGGTGCAATTTGAGACTGTGATTCTTTACAGTTCAGATGTGGCAAGAGCACTCCTTGATTATGTCTCCTTAGGTGGAGTTGATACATTGATACTTGGCACATTATCAAGGAATGGCCTTTCCAGGTAGCTTTCAAGGTTCTCAAGAATCTAAGCACATGAATGATTTGATACAAATTTGCATTAGTATTATATCTGAAACACCAGCTTTTTCTTGAATCAGTTTAAGGATATTCAAGAATTCAGATGTTTCAAGCAGTGTACTAAAGTCAGCACCAAATTTCTGTAATGTTTACATTATATACAAGGGGAAAGTCAGTGCTATGCGTCCTGCTTCACGTTCTGCCCAAGCTATCCATGCAGTTGAAAGAAATCAAACTATCTATCACAATGCGACTCAATCAGATCCTGACATGTAAGTATTTTGTTTAAGGCCAGATACATACAAGTATCATCACTCTGCTTGTTTGGAAATCGTTCTGGAGTTAATTATGTGAATAGCTCCTGAGTGCCAGAATTGATTCTGAGAAAAAAAAAGGCAGTCCAAACATGCTAACTGATTTATACATGTGTGGATGTATAAATGTTAATGATTAGCCTAAAGTACACAATACCAATTCGACGCGTTTTGGTAAACAACTTAATTAAGCGCTTAAAGCAATCAGTGCTTATCGCATAAGTTTGTAAGCTAATCTAAGCAGTTTAAGAAAATAAGTAGCTTATAGGTAGGTCATAAGCTATTTACATAAGCTCTCAGATACTTCCATAATCGCTTATGTTGAAAGATAATCTCAAATAAGCTCTTCCAAACTAGAGTTGTGACTAAAATTCTTTGTACTCTTAAGGTCATAGAAACCTACTAGGGAATTTTCCTTTGGCAAAGATAGTAACTAAAGGCTCAATCAACAAAAAAAACTCTGGATAATAGTAAGATAATTTCAGCACAAGTTTTGATCAACTAGGATACCAATTTTGAAATAAGCAATAATGGTTTGATGGAAAATGATACATAATCTTGAGTCTCAACTCTGTAGTAGGATTCCCTGAAGTGGGAAAATCAAATCAAATGATAGAATGCAAATTGGATCAACTTATTTTTCTTCAAAATCATTTTTGTCACTAAAACGCTACTCACAGAAGCTTCTCCCCTAGAATTGATTTTGACTACAGAGTCAATTGTAGAAGGATTTACAAATGTGCTATAATTTGCTTTAATGAATGTATTTTATCTTATTACAGGTTATATGATGAGGTCTCAGTTGTGGAGAATGATAACCCACATGCAAGGCTAAGCACAGACAGTGATTATCTCTCATTTTATGAAAATTTGGAATCTGGAGGACTGGTTGGATCTTCATCATCATCAGAAATTTTAAATGGAAACTTTGAGCCCTTATTCTCATCTTCCAAAACTGCCAGTGTGGACACTATGAATGATTTTTCATGCGGTGAAGGACCATTGTTCTCCTTAGTAAGTCAATTTATTGATACGAGTTATTATTGGTAATTAAGACAATGAAAGTAAGGTACAGTTATCTTTAAAAATAATTTTCTCATACATCCTACCATGTATTAATATTACTATTGTTATGTATTCCTACTTTTCACACACACCTTAATAACCATTTCTTCCTAGTAACATAGCATTGATGTTAAAGAAATGCATCATCTCAATCTTGCAGGATAGTATGGAAGATGAAGTCTTAAGACATAAGCTAGAGCATAAGCATGCAATGGAATTGTACCATGCAGCCTGCAGAGAAGTAAAAAGCTCAAATCAGAAGGTTCTGAGTAGATCCCTCAATTTTTCAATTTTTCGCCTCTTAAAATGTTTTCACTTGCATTAAGTCATGAAAGTTTAAGCATGAGTATGCTGACTCTACTATTTATTTTTTTTGTCCAGGTGATTGAACTTCAGGATTGGAACTTGAAACAGGAGCAGAGACTGAAAGAGGCTGAATCAGAAAATGCAAGATGTAAGACAGACATTGAAGTAGCAAAAAGGTTGGTAGTGCAAGAGATGGAGAACAAAGTGCTAAGAGCTGAAATGAAAGCAATGATAGAGGCAGATGAGAGGAAGAAAGTTTTAGATGCTTTAAGACAGTCTCAGAATTTCATCAAGTATCAAACCTTGTTCCACTCCTTGATTGTTCTGTTTTTATTATATATGTACTTCTCATCCGCTTAATCAAAACAATTTGAGTGAAAATATATTATCTATAATTTTTTTTGAGACATATAAGTACGTTAAGACTTGCAATTGATGTAAGTTTTTTCTTATAGTTCTTTTTTCTTTTTAAATAATCTCATATATATATATATATATATATATATTATGTCTTATGTATAACTTTACATAGGTTGACAAGTGATGGATTACTACGATGCATTGAATTTGAACATATTGTGCTTTGAAATGAAATGGTGTTAAACTCATTAGCATAACCGAATCTTAGTTAAATTAGATTACCATCTAGCCTAAACAGGTCAACCTTGATGATTTGCATAAAAAGAAATGAAGATGCAGTGGGTTGAATCAATTAGGGTATGTTCACTCAATTCATCATTTTGGTTCCGTTGGACTTTTTATCTCATAATTGTGTGAATGTGTGTTGGCTTGTTGGGACGTTTCCAACTGAAAAACAAATAAAAGCTTATCCGGAATTCGAATACCTATTCAAATAACAAATTACACCATTAATTTGGAGTAAGAGCCAACCAAACCAATTCCACATTGAATTCATACCAAGACTTCATTTTCCTTTAGGTCCACATCTTAGAAATTCTCTAAGAAATTCGAATAGCATATACACACAAACCTTCGGTACTTAACCATTTTTCATACCAACATATGGCTCAATCCTTCTCTCCTCAAATCTATATTACCAAAGCAATTAGAAGATGCAAGTACAATAACTAGTGGAGGATGGATTAAACCAGATATGTAGTTATCTTTATTATACGACAAGTACAAACAGAAAAAAACTCTAAGGACTAAAGATGCACATTGTATATTCTTGTACTATAGACATTACATTAAGTATTATATATTCTTATAAGCATAATCATGTATATATAAAGCATGGTATTAGGTACTCATAGGGTTTTAAATTGCGGTCCGCAACCGATGTAACGGGTTTTGAAGTCCCTGCATCGGTATCGTGACTGCAATTGCAATCGCACCACCCCCCATTTATTCACAATTGCGCGTGACTGCAATCGCAATTTAAAACCTTGGCTACTCATACCAATGCCCCACTGAATCAATCTGGTCCTGTGGCCTTAACTGTTTTTGAATTGAATTTGTTGAGAAAGGGAGTGGAAATGGCTGATCCGCCGCCACAAAAGGAGGCTGATGATGAGACATGAGATTTGTTGAGGTTGTATATACACAGTTGAATGGTTGGTTATTAATATTATTTTCATCTTGGCTATGTTGATGTTGAAGTAGCCTCTGTTGATCAGAACGTTGTTGTTGTTGTTGCTTTGGTGTGTTCACCTTTTCTCCTTCAATCTCTCTGTATTTCACAAGGTAAGTTTTCAATGGCTCCACATAATCATCAAATCCTAAGGTTGTGATGGCCCATATGATATCATCACCATTGATGGTTTTCCTCTTTTCCCTTTGACACTTGTCAGATGCTTCCCCTGTGACAAAGCTAATGAACTCTGACACACATTCTTGAACTGTCTCTTTAGCATCCTTTGAGATTTTCCCATTTGCAGGAATCACTTTTTTCATGATTCTACCAACATTGGCTATAGGGAGAAAACGGTCCTGTTCTTTGTTATGGTGATTATTGTTGTTTGGCTTTAAGCAAGGACTTTCAGGGCTTCCTGAGCTAAACCCATTATTTGGCAAAGTGTTATTATTGTGACTCTCATCTTCCATTGAGGGTAGTGGAATTAATTAATGAACTTTTAGGATATTGATTACATTTACATATTGTGTAGAGAAACTAAAAGAGAGGCATAAAAATAGGCTAGTGAGAAGGGTTAGGAGAAGTAAAAGTTGAAAAAGAAAAAAATGGGTGGAGGTGAATTTTCACCAGTGAAATCCTTCAGACTCGCTCTAGATTTTGAGCACTTCATGTAACTGCCAGGACCCAATCCAACTTAGATTAAACACTATTATTGACAATAGATGCACCCTTTGTTGACCCGTTGGCATACTTAATTAACTTTGTACTCTTTATTGTTTTATTCAATGACGAATTAGAAAATTATAAAAAAAAATGTTCATAAATTCAGTTGCGTTAAATACTTTGTAAGCAGGGCTTTGTTTCTCATAGTGCTCCTACTCAACTTAAACAAAATTGTTTCGGTAAAGAATGCTCGTGATTTGAAAAAAATATTAAGAAGGGCACTCGCCACTCATTGAGGTTTGAGCATTGCATTTGAACTTTTTTTTTTTCATTTTCAAATTGTATAGATTTATATTTGTGAGTAATGCTTACCTGCATTGCTTATCTATAATGCAAAGTTTTAATCTCAAAAAAATGTAACATAGAAGAGAATATGATTTTACATGGAAAATATAGTGACAAACTTTCTGAGTGACAAATATAGTATGTATTATTTTTTTACTGCCTTTTTATTTAAGAGAATTACTAAGAGAAAAACAATATATCACTATACAACTTAGACATGAGTGGAAAATGGAATTCAAATCGCATCAAAACCAAGATCAAGATATAAGTATACTTACTTCTTAATTAAAATGTGAACAATTTTTTCGCTTTATTCCATTGGATGGCATGTTGTGCCATTGATATACTATCCATGAGCTTTAACAAACCAGTAATTGCATATTCAGATCAATAATGTGTTATCCATGTCAAAATATTCAACTATATAATTACTGTCAAATTTTGGAGGACATCTCACAAAATTCCAGAATCTCAACTATTGATTACCAAAGGCCTCTACATTTGCAAGAACGTGTGATCAAATTTCCTTACCTATGGTAACATGTTACACCAAAAGACACCAACCTCTAAATAGAGATCAAAATTACCAATGAAAAATAAAACAATTACATAAATACCTAACTTAATGATACATGAATAATGGTTTTAAGTACAATTGCACAAGAATTTTGAGCGGCAAAACCCCAAAAACCACCTAACTCTGTTGTTGGCATCTCATCCATGTTTAACGAGCATACTCGAGTGTCTCGAGTTCTTTAGGCCGCCACATGGACTTCTGGACACACAAAAACCCCACATTTTCTTTAGAGTAAGTCATACGAACCTCCCACTGCATAGACTTCACCAAGCTCTGAAGCTCATTGATTATCTCAACGCTGTCCCGGACAATAAGCTTTCCCTCGGGCCGGAGCATCCTATCAACCTCCGCCACTACAGCTTCAAACTTGCACCTGTGTGACCAATAAACATATCAAAATGAGACCAAAAAAAATTTACCAATTGTGTCTAATCTGACAAACAATATTTATTTGCTGGTGATGTATGAGGAATGAAAGTAGTTAGTTAGCACCTTTTCTTAAGCTTTGAAAACAGATGATCTGCATGAAGTAGATCATAGGACCTGGGATAGGTGCTAAATGATTCACACCAATCATGATATATGCCAAAAAGACCTCGTTCATAAATAATAGGAAGTGTGTCTGGGGAGTCAACTGTAACCACATTCATTACCCAAATTTTCAAATCCTTCAAAGCAGCAGCAAACCTAGAACCCAAAAGACAGACAAAGGTGTCAAAACACTGGTGGCGCAAATAGGAGGTAAATATAATGTAGAGTAACATCAGAAACAATTTTACTCACCCTCCATAGACCGATCTCATATCCATGACATTCCGCACATTGGACCATTGAATTCCTAACCCATTTAGATAAGACTTGGAAACTACACGTTTCCAGTATTCATAATCAGCAGTAAAATCTTCAGGAGCAGGCTTTCCATAAACTCCAACTTGAGAACTTGTCAACCAGTAAGGTGTGTTGGCCAGTCTTGCTGGCCACTTCTCTGGCCATTGTGACCCACGTTCTGAAGAATTCACTGGCGCTTTGTGCATGCAAGCTTGTAAAGCAACGTTCCTGCCACCAATGAGAACATCAGTTATATGTTACACCTTTTTTTGGTGTATAATGTAAGCCAATTCGATTATTGCATATGGGATGCAAGCATGTGTGTGTATCCTAGAGACAAATTCCAATGTAATAAAAGTGGTATAAAAAGTAAGCATGAGAATATCAGTGTCCCCCTCCTTAATAGTACTGCAGGTTTGAAACTTTGGCAGACTTTTTTGTAACGAAAACACTGTTCAATTTAAAAGAATCCAACTGAAGAAGTGTCATATAAGGCTTGGTCAGTGGTTGTTGTTTCATATCCTTATATGCTCAAACATATGTTCCTTAGGGGAAAATTGAATAAAATATACGCCTGCAGCTGTTTATATTACAATAAAGATGCAAATCCACAACTAATTCAGTCAAATACTCTTTTTTTTCTAATTTGGTTTTTAGTTAAAAAAATATTGATTTCTCAGTAAAGGAAGTACCATGCAGCATTACGATCATCAGAATCTTCACACATAGGAGGCTGATTCTGAGAACGTTTCTCATAGCACTCATTAGAAGTTGGCTTCTTGTAGACAGCTATACCAACTCCATTAAGTTTATCCTTGGTGATGGACACAACTTCCCAGCACAATGCTTTTGTTAGTTTCTTCATTTCTGCAAATGAATTCATAAAGTTTCAGAAAAAAAATGCCAACATAAAAATGCTTAAAAGAAGCAGACAATAAAATCATTTACCATTCCATATTTCAACATCTTCAGGAAGCTTCTGATAAATAGGAGTAGCAGACCATACAAAGAAACCACCAGGTCGCAATAGTCTATTCAGTTCCAAAAGAAGTTTGCCACCTACACTTGCACAAAGAGTAAGCTTCAAAACAAAGCAGGAAAAATTCTAAAATGCTGTATACAAAGTTAAAGCTCGTACGATGAAGAATTTTGGCTAATGAAATACCTTCTATATGCCAAGGGACCCTGCAGCGTGCACAATGGACAGCATCAAATACATTTCCAGGGAAGGGAAGCCTCTTCGTGCCCATGACAGCAGATATAGCAGGAATTCCCCTTTCAAGTGCAAATTGAACCTGAGCTTCATGTTCATCTTTTGGTGCCAATGACATTGTTAGTACATCTCTTTCAAAGAGAAAGCCACCAAAGCTGGCAACACCGCATCCAACGTCTAATATCACACGTGTCTGTTGGCCCCAAGAGATATCAGGTACAGACTGCATATTCGAAGTTGTACATTCAGTTAAATGCTCAACAACATCAAGAGAACATATCAGATATAGAATCCTCACACATAGGAATTCTGGGATGGAAAAAAAAAATCTCCATTATTATATCCAACAACTTCTCTTATGGTTAAAGAGATGTGTCCATTGAAGTCTAAATGTTGCTGATATCCCTGTAATTGACAAATCTTGGTTGTCTCCTAGTACCATATATGCATAGTTCCTACCCCCTGACTTTTTCCCAAGTTAGACATAAGAAAAATGCCATCTCAACCATCCAGTCCCATGAGATCTCTTTCTCCTATTGGTAGAGAAGTTCAATGTATAATCCCAAGTGCCATAGCAGAAGTACTGCCACTTCTCTATCTGTTTACTATTTATTAGTCTCTTAACACCATCTTGTATGCAGTTCCTATCTATTTGGCTTTTCCCCTAAGTTAAACATTTAAAGACAAACAAGAAATTACAATCACTTATTTTCATATCAAGGACTCAAGACAGCATCAAAAAAATTATTTTATCCGGATATCATACTAAAGTGAAACGTTAAACTCTCACACCAGTCACCCAAGAAATGCCAATGTTAGATGAACAAGATTTGAGACCTCTACAAGATAGAATTTCTGTCACAGGTTTTTTTCCTGCTAAAGTCTGACCGATATAGTTGAATTAGAAATAGATGGATAAGATCAAGAAATTGAGTGGTTATGAGATTATTGGACGAGAAATTAGCTTAAGCGGAGATCTAATAGAATTGGAAGATGATGGATTTGTTACAGGCACAGCACATGTATATGAAGCAAAAGGTTATCCAGATCTATACACATGGCCTCAACGCTAAAAGCAGCTAATGACAGACAATCTTGACACAAAATGATTATCTTTTACCTGTGCTATGGTGTCGATGTAATGAAGTGCACCATGTTTGAATTGGGTTCCACCACCAGGGAAAGTAAGGTACTCGCCTGTAGCCTTCACCCAATTCTGGTGCCCCTTAAACTCAGCAAGCTTAGTGTGTGGAACATTGGAATACCATATCTGAAGAAGAACAGGGTGATGTTTATGAATTAATAAACTGTTAAAGCAAGAATTGTAATTGACAAGCATATGAGTTAATTAATTTCTACCTTCTCTCTGCTTTTAGGCCACTCAATTGGGCGTTTATATCCTTCAGGAAGAGAGACCAGGCAGGTAGGAGGCTCTTCAGGACATTGCCTTTCTCTGTGTTCATAGTGTTTAGTGCTTGGAAGATGCTTAATTGCTTTCAAGTTGTCAAGGCATGGAATGAAGTCAGGGCCAGCAGTGACATTGCAGAGTTTCCAATTGTACCCAGTAGACTGCTTGGAGGATTCTTGAGATGACTCTGCTGCCTGAGTTGAAAAAGAACCAGATTGAGTTGTAGTTTCATTCAGAAGCTCTGACTGGGCCCCAGAAGGAAATGCCTCATTAGAACTCTGGTTGTCGGCTTTGTCATCTGTGTTATTCTTATCAGAGCTTTCATCAGACTCTTTGTTACCACTTTGTTCCTCGTTGTCTTCGGTCCTATTATCAGTTGTTTCAGTGGAGTCATCAGGTTTCTTTTCACTTTCAACAGAGTCAGATTTATTCCCTGTCCCATCTGAATCACTCTGCTTGTTATCATCGGAATCAGATTTCTTCTCACTGTCATCAGAATCGGGTTTCGTCTCGCTCTCACCTGAATCGGGTTTCGTCTCGCTCTCATCAGAATCAGGTTTCTTCTCGCCTTCATCAAAATCAGGTTTCTTCTCGCCTTCATCAGAATCAGGTTTCTTCTCACTCTCATTGGAATCGGTACTTTCTGTCTTAGTATCATCAGAAAACTGCTCTGCAGGCTTTTCGTCCAATTTATCTTCCTGCTTTTCTGGCAAATCAGAGTTATTTTCAGAGGTGACACTAGTATCCCCTTTGGTTGCATCCTCAGGTAGATCTCCGGCATCATCTTCAAACCGCCTAGGCTTGCTATCAGTGGTGTCAGTTGGCTGTTCTTTCACCTCGCTCTCGCTCTCGCTCTGTTGTTTCACCTCGCTCTGTTCTTTCACGTCATTGGTGGTACTATCCTGAGACACATCTACATTTTGCACAGGCACTACAGATGAAGATGTGAGCATCCAAAGCCCAACCAGGCATAAAGCAACAAACACAACAATAGTCACCGTTGAACAGTAACTAGAAGCCGATCTTTTATTATTGTCTATTCTAGCATATTTCCCTTGAGCCATGTTGCAAGAGGGTGCGGGGTGCAGTCAGTAGTTCACAGATAGTTTAGACCTGGACATTAACCAACCATCCCAATGTTGAATCAGCATACACAGCAGTGGCAACAGCAACAATCAATAAACAATATCTACCAAGTAAGATGGCAAATCGCATGATATAAACAAAACAACCAATTCATAGATTAACCAAATTTGCTCGCCCGGAAATTAATCACGAAAATTGAAACACTAAATGCCTAATCAATCACATAAGGTGTTTGAATCCTCTCATTTTATTTCATATTACATGAGATCGTCGCGCTATTGAGGAAAACTAAAACTACCAGATCTGATAAATTCATGAATAACAGGCAAGCTCATAAATCAAAATAACCAAATATAAAAAAGAATGAGAAATCTTCTATTTGAAATTTGAAATTTGAAATAAATAGGCACACATTCAAGTGAAATTCAATTCAACGACGAAATGCGGAAGCACGGCAAATTGAAAGAGATTCAAGAATTGAAAACGGAGGGAGGATCAACAACAGTCTCTGACAGATCCCGCAGTAACAGAGAAAACAACGAAAACTGAAACCGGCATTAAGCATAAACGTTACGCAATCACAACGACGATGAATGCAGAAGCGAAACAGCGAATTATGCAGGAAAAGATTAGGGTGAATGCGTGATGAGAAGATATTGAAGATTGGTACCGTACCTATGGCGGCGAATTGGAAGAGACGCAGATCTGAGAGGGAAGCTATCTATCTATCTATCTCTGCATGGCGGTGATGCGCATTGGAAAGGGAAATGTGGGAGAGAGCGAAGAGTGGTGGGAAGAGTTGGAGGGTGGGTATATATGAATGGAAGATTGTAGGTGGTGAGGGAAGAGTGTTAGCGTTTGTTGATGGATGATTATGGAATACAATATTGAATTGAATTAAAGAAAAAGGAGTGGGTGGATAGATAAAGGCTAAAGATGACGGCCGCAAGAAAACCGTGAAATCAGGTTACTAAACAAAGAATCAACATGGACTAATTTTTAGTGGCTCTCCGAGAGGTTAAAAAGGTTTTCTGAGGAAAGGAAAATGAATACTTTAACATCTATTTTCCAAATGAGGCATATGTTGAATAATGTAATTGAAAAAAAATATATGTGAAAAATAGAAAACATATTATGTTAATACATATATTTTGGACATGATGTACCGAAAGAAAAATGTAATTTTATGTAATTTAATTGATTGATTGGTGTAACATTGATCAACTTTCTAACAATTTTTACTGATGTTTAGATTTCAAAAATTAAACTCTATTAAGAGCTTATATAAACAATATTATTCATCAAATAAACATTCCCCAGTTACGGCGTAATTTGCGGTTGGTGGTTTGTAGTACATCTTGATCCACCTCAGTATCTCACAGAGATATAGATCATATGGTGCCCACTGCCCACCGCCATAGATATTTTTTGTTTCTTAATTTTAATTTGATTCAAAACAAAAACTGGAACATGATCCTTTTAATAATGAAAGAATGTGCACTCATACGAATACGATGTCGCGTCTCGCAGATCGGACAGGAAAAGGACGCGTAGTAGGGAAAGTGAAATGAACGTTATCATCGCTTGAGTTGGCAACAAACTGTCTGTCATAACACTCACGAGCTGTTCGTCCTTCATTTTTGTATCATGCATCGTGTACCCATAATGCCATAACCCATAATAATAATAACAATGAAAATGATACATTCACAATAAGTGCATCTCACGATTGAATTCAACTCCACCTTCATGAGTATCGTGGATGCCTCTAATCTTCATGTTCTTTGTTTTTTATTAATTTATTTATTCTCACATTTCAAATATTATAATAAAAAGTGATTTGTTCAAGAGGTGTATTCAACGCATCCACCTTCGATCGCTACTTCATGGTCCCCTTTGATCAGCGAGTTCCTTGTTACGTCTCGTGTTCGTCTAATACTATGCAAAGTGTCTGTGTCACTTCCTCATGCCTCATCAAAAAGTGTACCCGCGAAGCTCAAGACCGCAAGCGGGGTTCACACGCACATTTGAACCCTTTAATCTCTGCCACCTATTAGAGATCCAACATCTATAACTACTACAAAAGGGATAACATTTTGCCACTATTCACATTAGGGTTTTTCATAAATGTTTCGCAGGTGCACCACAAGGATCCTTTTTGTTACTTTTTGGTTTTTTATTTGGTTTAAATTGAAGTTTTAAAATTTATTAGGTTATGCTTCAAAATTTATTTTTTGTTTGTATTTACTTTGGTTGAGTATGATGGAAAAATTTCATATTGTTAATTTATAGCTCTTTGTAATAATTCTTTTGGTAGATAATATTTGTTAATATTTATAATGTGGATATTAATATTGATAGTGTAGAGTATTTAAAAAAAAATATTGATAGTATAGATAATTGTGGGCTTAAATTATAGAAATAAAAAATTATGAAATTAAATATTGAGATTAATATTAATTTGATATATGATACGAAATTAATAATTGTGTGTCTAAATACTAGAAATAAAAAATTATGAAATTAAGTATTGAGAAATAAAATCATTTGATATATGATCCATATTTTTTAGTTAGTGAAAATGATTATGTGCCATAAAAAATGGGAAAATTGTTGTTCAAGTTGTTTCATTTTTATATTTTGTAGGTGTTCATTGGAAATTGGACAATTTAAATTTATCTATAACTACTACCAAGGGATAGCATTTTTGCTACTATTCACATAAGGGTTTTTATTCAATGTGCAGAAGGTGCACCAGAAGGGACTTTTATTGTTACTTTTAGGTTATTTTATTTGGTTTATAATGAACTTTTGAAAATCTTTTAGGTGGTAATAAACTTTAAAAAACCTTTTAGCTTTAAAAGTCTTTTTAGTATTTTAGTTTAATGTTTTTTTTACTTTACTTTGAGTTTAAAATATTTGTTGGCATGACATGCGTTAATATATATTATATTAAGATTTTTATAGATGTATTTCTATAAAAATAAGTTAAATTTTCTGGATCTTAAGATAAAAAAATAAAAAATCATAATAGATAAGATAACGTAATTTTTTTTTTGAACTTGATAAGATAACGTAATTGGATAGCTCTTTTTGTCTGTATAATTTGTATTTGTATTAGAGTGAATACAAATAATTATTGTGCGTCATCTTTTTTTTAACATGACATATTTCATCTTATTTAATTATATAGTTGATAAAAGAATTAAACGTGTTTTTTTTTTGAACTCAGAATTAAACGTGTTAGTGTAAATAAATGTTTATTAAAATTTAGAATCAAAGTTATTATTTTTCGTATGTAGCATATAATGTGATTGATTGTTTTTTTTTTTTGAACTTGTGATTGATTGTTAATGTAAAACTTTGTACTGATATTTCATATCTATTGTTGATGAAATAGTAGCGACTTATAATAATAAAATATATGGTATGATACAATTTTTTTTTTAATTCAGTAGTTACAAATCTTCAAAAAAAAAAAGTTATCATTAAAAGCAAAATAGTGAAAAGGTATTATGTATTTTTTTTGTTACAAAGGTATTATGTATTTAATTTATAAAAAGTAAAAATTTTAATTAAATATAATTGAGCAGTTTTTGTTGTACAAAAACAATATTTAAATATAATTTATTAATAGATTTATTTGATGGTTAGGATGTGAAGACTTAATTTGAGGAAAAATATTATCGAAACTAATTGATGTAATTTAATTTTGTATGAACTATTAATTTCAAAAAAAAAATTGTATGAACTATTGAGTATTAAATCAGTTAGGATGTGCCCTTTTTATGTTATGTTTCTGAAGCTACTTGGGTAAACCGGTAAAGGCTTGGACCCAAGCTTCTTTTATCAAATAATATTGATTTCAATTTTCAAAAAATATATAATAAGTTGGGATTGAAAAGTTAATTTCCTGAATTATTTATTTTTGATTTCATCGTTCAGGATTAAGGTTTTTTTTTTAAGGTGAGTTTATCTTTAGCAGCCTCCTCTGCTGGGTGCTTTTGTGCCGGCCTCAACCTTTCATGTCCCAGTTTTTTTACTCTTATCTCTTTACTCTCTTAGATGGGGAAAAAAGGTTTTGTTACTCAGAAATGTAGACCTTCTTTTATTGTGTCAGGTTTCTACTTTTACCTTTTGTAGCACCTTTTTTGGTTTCTATTAGATGGGGCGAAGGAGAGTTTACCTTTTGTAGTACAATTGAACTTTTTTGCCAACTTTATGATGTTTTGTATTCAATTTACCTTTAATCTGTTTTTGTTTGATTTGCCCCCAATCACCGGTATATATAGGTTCGTATTTTGGATTGTTATCGGCCATAATCGTCTTTCTGAAAACCAATCTGTTTAGGTTGCTATTTGCTATTTCCTATCTGATGGCATCGTTGGCCTTTTCGTAAGCTATATGGATTCAAACTGTTCATTGCCTTTCTCATCAGGGCCATAGCAGCAATGCTTGGAAACTGCTTCTTTTGAAATTCGTCTATGGTAGTGTTTGAAGACTTTGGTTCACGAAACTCCACTAATTTATGACTATTTTGGGAACACGTTGTTTGTGACTCCATCTTTAAATCCAGGGATGTGAAATTGTAATATCTACAGTGTAATATCTCATTCTCTTCTTCGCATGTGCTAAATCTTGGAAGATCTGGAATTCGGTTTACAACTAGCTAGGAGTCTCCACGGCTATGCCACAAGAAGGTAAAGTGCACATTTTGCAATTTGTTGGAAACTGTTGTGGAAAGGATAGAAAATGTGGGGTGTGCTTTGTTTGGTTGGCTACTGTTTGGTTTGTTTGGAATATAAGAAACAGGTTGGTCTTTAATGGGGAGGCCTGGAACTTTCAAGTGCCTTTGATTCGATTCAGTACAAGTCTTGGATTTGGTTAAAATCAAAGGTGAAAGGGTTCATCTTTTCTTTGTTCGAATGGTCTTCAAACCCAATAGTGTGCCTGGAATCTCTGTAATCTGGTTTTTGGGACCTAGCACATTTCATGGTGATGTATTTTGTTGCTGCAATGTATCTCCTTACTGGCTAGCTAGTGCGCTCTAATTCAATTTCTGCACTCCGTCTTCAGTCTGTTAACTGCTAAATTATGGGTGTGGGCTGAGGATTTTTGGTGGCTAGTGAAACCTGAAAAGGCTTCTTGGATATTATTTCTGCGAACATTAGCTTTTAATCTGCTTGTCCCCTTGAGATCCTTGAGCGTGCTATCTTAAAGCCACCTTGCTGTGTCATTTGCTTCTCAATTGATTTTTAGCATCAATGGTACAATAGGTAGTTGCTGAGACATGTTTTTCGCTGGACTTGAAGGTGGTGGCCAGATTGCTTTTGTTGTTTTGTGGATAATGGTCTTAGTTGTTGGATGAATATGGTATGCCTATGATAGATGTGAAAAAACCAGCAAGTCATCTATCTTAGCACAACCACGATTTGTGTGCTATGTGGATCTGTATTAGGTGGCTTTAGCAAGCATATAAAATTCAATGTAATATTCTTAGTGTTTTCTTTGATAGGGATGGAGGGATGGACTAGAATTATGAACTACAATTATGTATAAGGTTTAGCAGTGAAGCAACTTAGCTTCCTCTCTTTCTTTTCAAAAAAATAGTAAAAGATGGCTTCCCAATGTAAGGATATCTTTGTTTAAGTTGATACAATTGTTTTGGGTATCAGAGCTCATGTCCCTCTCATTGTGATGATGTTTCCGTCACCACTAATGAAGAGGATGAAATTCCCATGGTATATATCTCTACACATCCTTTCCTTCTCTTATTCTTGCTTTTATTTTTATTTGATTCTAAGGTTTTACTATTAATTGGTGATTGTTTTTCATTGATTGATTGCAGCAAATTTGAGCTCCCTTTTGAACTCTTAGAACTTGCTATTGTAATGAACTATAAGCATGAGGATGATCGAAAGTTGTTTCATATAAGGGTTTTTATCCCATGTAATGAAGGTCTACTTTAAGTTCATTTTTTCTACTATGCCCATGGATAGCTTCTATAGAGTTAGCATGTTGAAGTTGCATGTATTTTAATTGCCTTAGATGTCTTGTTTTTCAATAGTGGTAAATATTGATAGGTAGGAACTTGGTATTAAACTTTGGTATATTAAATTTGTTTCAAATTTTGATTTTCATTTGATAATTTATTAATGTTTAAATATTGCAGGTGGAGTAAACTTTCATCTCGACATAAGTATTATGATATTTGAGTTTTGTACTAGAAGAGGAGAATAGTTTGATTTTATGAAAAGCCCTATTGCAGAAAAATTGATGGAGGTTAGTTAGTTAGTCTTATTTATGCTATTATTCTGGAAAAATATGGAAGGGACAATAAGGAGGGTATGAACTTTTTTTTTCAAATAGGCAATGAAGGCTGGGGTGTATGTGGCTTCAAGTTCACAAAAATGGTTGTGTTATTTAGTAAATATGTTGTGTCAAAATTGTTATGGAAACTGCAAAATGGTTATGGTATGTTTTTCTGGTTTATGTGGGAAATAATAGGAGTGTTGTGGAGGTCCCTAATGGTGGGCTGGCTAATGGTGCTTGGAGCAATAGTGAGGGAGCTACGGTTGTGTTTCTTCGGCTTGCTTTTTTATTTTGAGCTTATCTTGGTTGCCCTATCGTCATCGAATGTCGGATAAAATAATTCTCATAGTGATGCCTATACTCTATTTCTGTTATGTATCTAGATGTTGTGTAAAAGGGTTGAAGCACTACTTCTTACGTTAATTTATTTATTTGGCTTAACAAAAAGAAATCTCATAGTGATGCCATTCTCTTCAATATGTACTTTAGAAAAAAAAAAATCAGTAGTATTCAATTTTCAAAATGGTAATGAAAACTGAATGATAGTTATATATTTCTTATGATAGTTAATATTCATTTTTCAATCTCTATTTCTTATGTTTTGTTATAATTTAGCTTTACTTTTATTAGTGAAAATTAAATATTAATTTTATAATTAGAATATACCAAATCATATGTTGGAAACAGTTTTTTGATAAATATTAATTGCATTTCTAAATAGATGTTGGAAATTGTAAATACAAAAAATTCATTGCCTTGTCTACTATATTGATTTTACAATTCATTCATTTATGATACAGTAACAAATTTTGAAATAAATAGTATCAAAGGGAAAAAGTGAAAGGATATGATTAAATGTTTTTATGAACGATATGATTAGATGTTAAAACTATTTGGTTTGATCAAAATATATGAAAATAAAGTTTATTGAATATTTTTTTTACATTGAAAAGATTTTATTTAATATTATAACATATATTAAATAATACGGTTTATAATTTATTTTTTAAAAAAATCGATGCACGGATGCACGGGTTAACTACCTAGTTAATCAACATTGAGAAATGTATCATGCACTCATTACTCTATCGGTATCCGCAAACAAAGACACACATAAGCCAGGTAAGAGAAACTCTTATGTACACACTCTCATTCCAACCTTAGTCAAAATTATCCCTCTCAAAACTTAACAATTACTTTGGCATTGGAGTGTCATTGCATGGACCTCTCTCGGGCGTTATTAGTGACATACCATCGTGGACCTCCCCGTCGCTTATGATCATCACCGTTTACGTACACTCTTCAAAGCGTCATCCTTTCATCTTCAATCAACATTGTTTTTAGTGGTTTAATCAGCCTGATCACGATCATTTATTTGAGATATTTTATTTTCAAACAAGTTTTATTTTTCCTGATGTGCTAATGAGAAAAAACTTTAATGAAGAGAAATAATAAATACAATCACGAACAAATGAATCATAGTACAAACATTTTAGGGGCGTATACAACTTAACATATAATGAAACGTAAATTTTTTAGAGACTATTTAATTTGAGAAAACATTTTTTTGTTTACGTGATTTTCAAGAAATATTTTTCATTTAAAAAAATTTAGAATTTAAGAACATTTTTTTATTTGCACTGTATCTGCCATCACCAATGCCACTACTATTGCCGCAATCAACATTGTTGCCATTGCGCTACAGCACCATCATCATCGCCATGACCACCAATGTTGTTGTCACTCTGCCAGCACCACCAACCTCCACCCCCACCGTCATTGTTGTTGTCACCACCACCACCACCATTTTGTCACCCCACCAACACCATCGCTTCTCATTTCACTACTGTCAATAATTTTTCATTTTCTCCGGAAATAAAAGTGTCTTATTTTATTTTATGTTTTGATCAGATTTTATAAAATATTCTTGAAAGAAACATTTTATATATTAAATATTAACCAAACATGTTTTCATCTTATTTTCTGTTTTCTAAAAATGAAAGTTGGAAATGTGCAAACTAAACAAACATTCCCATATGACCATATGATTTTAGGGTTGGAGAGAGTTCTCTACTATTCCAAGTTGGTGAGCATGTAAGGTCTAACTTTGGATCCAGCGGTAAAAGTTAAAGGAAAAGACACATCCAGAGAGAGCACTTGTCATTTGAGACAGAGTTCAAATATGACCACATGATTTTAGGGTTGGAGAGAGTTCTCTACTATTCACAAGAGGAAAAATGTTTCAAATGACTCTCTCAACATGATTATGTCATTGATATCTCATTCGAATGAATGCGCCACTTCTACAAATGGTGCGTTGGCTGCCTACTCTATAATTATTTTGCTATTTACACTTGGAAAAGTATATAATTTTGTATGATTATTATTAATAATAAATAATTTAACTTCTGCAATTACACGCTCTTTTACTTTAAAATTTTAAACTAAAATCAGGGTGAATAAGTAGTGAAAAATGGGTGCATAATTAAGAAAAACTAGTGAAAAAAGTAGTGAAAAAATGGGTGCATAATGAAGAAGTAATCATCTACCTAGAGATAGGGTAGAAACTACTAATTACCTCACCCTAAACTTATAGATTTAGAATATTTTCCACGGTTATGTTTTACTTAATAATAGAATAATCCTAAGGTGTTCCAAATTAAAAATGAAAACTTAAAGATCTTAGATCTAGATTTATTCCCTTGATTCTTGAACATCCACCGCATTAACATTTGTTAATTTGTATTTATGGATTGTTAATACGCCATTGAATCTCAGGCGAAAATTGATCACCGCACGTAACCTGAAATTCACATAATACCCTCAATGATCTTGTTGAATGACGAAAATCTCCCTATAAACAAACACGCCATCTTCTGATTGGTTCCTGGAAGTGTAATTTCACGAACCAAAAAGGATCATCATCATCAATGACAATCATCTCTTTCTCCTTCAAGCACTGGGGCAACTCCGTCTTTTCGCTCCACAGACGCAGTAGTGGATCTGCAACTGCGAGAAAACCGCCACGACACGATTGAGCCACGGATAGCAACTATCAAAGGAGGCTTCAAATCTTCCATCAAATCACAGGTTCGTTTTTCAAACTTCATACACTTTGTGCGCATTTTTTAGCTTCGATTTCCTTGTAAATTCTTAATGGAGCATGAACATTTGAAGTTCTGAAGTTGCGCGCATCGATTTGTTGACGATAATTGAGGATCTTGTTGAAATGTCACTGTCTCTGAAGTTCGACATAGATATTGTTTGATTTTTCCATAAATTGTGTAGCCTCTGTTGAAATATGCACAATCTGATTTCGTCAATGATGGAGAGAATATAGCATTTTCCGTATAAACTCACAATTCTATAATAATGGAAAGTTTGGACCCAGCTCCACTGGAGCTGTGAGCTTTCTACTTCGGTTGAGTGTGATTGAAAGTGGAAGCCGTTGTTTCCAGGGTTTTAAATTGCTGTTGCGGTCGCGGCTGCAGACAAATGCGGTCGATATGAATGATTAACAAATTAGGTCTAGTTTTTCTTTCTTTCCAAGATTTGAGTCCTTAATAAGATAGGTTCACTTTAGTCTTTAGAGGGTAACATTGCAAAGTTAACTGTTGATTGAAAAATGAATAGTTGAGCTAGTGATCAGATACATGTCCACAGATACAAGGAGCTACTAATTTAGAAATCTTAATATGTTAATTTTATTTTGCAATCTTTATTTGTCTTTCTGATGAATTCATTCTTACACCTACACAGATATGTCTCGAGGACAACAAGAATTGCTAGTGATATTGTGTGATGATGGATATATCCTGAATGTATAGACAAAGACAAAGATTTGCATTTGCTGTAGCATATAAGCACAGATGAAAGGGGGGAGTCATTTTAGCTTTCGAGTGAGGCAAATATCCCTAGCTCTGGTTGCTCTTGTTCTTTTCACAACTTTAATGTGGACATGGGAGAGTAATCCAATCGCTGCGACTTTAAGATCAGCTCAAGAATGGTACCACATACCTTCAGGTTTGTGTTCCAGCCAGAGATATGCATATTGACATATTTAGTTCTTTCTCTCTTATTTTTTTGTACCTTGGTGCAAATGGGTTTGGAAACAATTTATGCGGTATTTTGACTGTTGAGAAAACTAAAATTAGAGCTGCTTCAAGTGCATATAAACTTTTTTTGATACAAAAAGAATATCTTACTAGGGCCAAGGAGTAATGAGAAGAGAATACAAGGGTGAGTAACCTTCAATAGAAAAGGAAAAAAGAAAAACCTTTTCAACCCCCAAGATATCTCCCTGGACATCCATTACTGAAAATAGAGTGATTGAGGATTTTGATATAGATACCGGGACTTTGGGAATGTATTCTGGTATTGGTATTAATACCTTAAGTAGTTATGGAATTTGATATGGCCATCTTGTCGAATGTGCTTCTCGTACTTAGATGCCATAGGCATCTAGATATCTGTATCACGAAACATAACTTTAAAGACAATATTTGCTTCTGCCCTTGTATCACTCAAAGATGCTTATAGAATTCCTATGGTTACAAAAGAGTAAATAAACACTGTTAACTGCATAATTGCATATGTCTGTCCGTCAATTTCCCTAATGCAATGGTGAACAAGATTGACTTTTGCTGTTCTTATACCACTTGTACAATATGATTGTCACTGTTCTATTGACTAATAATTGATTCTTACTTCTTGTTGGTTTTGTTGCCATTTTATGCTTGTGTTTTGTAAGTACCTTTCCGTTGGCATGTCATTTTTGTGTATCTAACTGTCCTGAGGATTTTTGCCCCTATAATCTGCTTAGGAATTCCTGTGGAAGTCCCAACTGCTCCAGTGAGAACTAAAAATCCAGGAAAAGGTGTGGAAAAATCCTTAGCCCCCATCAAAGAAAATGGAACCGAACTACAACATGATGTTAAGGGTGCAGCAGCTGTAGATTCTATACCTGCAAAACCTCTGGAAATTCAATACAATCAAGATTTCAACTCTTCTTCCAAAAGTGAAGGTAGATTCTTTTGTTCTATACCTGCAGAAGTGAAGCCTAGAAGTTGAAGTTTGCTTTCAAGTCTTTATTTGTTATAGAACTTAATGTAGCTTATGCAAGTATTTTGAGATGTTACAGAAAAGAGAACTAGGGAGTACTCTTCTTGAGAATCCCTTATTAGAAGCAACACGTTCTTTAGTTGAGTCTAGATTTTCTGACAAGTGACCCTATGGGCAGACAGTTGCCACCGTGCTCCAACTAATGCACCAGAAAATTAACAAATATTCTGCAGAATGTGTGTTTTTTTCTGGGCTGTATTTTGCTTAAACCTTGTTTCTTCACTCTTCAATGAAGTTCAAAGGCTGGGTTTAGTGTTGATTGGATTTCCCTTTGCAGTTTGTAATTATGCCAAGGGTAACTGGGTTGCAGACAGCAAGAGGCCGCTCTATTCCGGGTTTGGGTGTAAGCAGTGGTTATCCTCAATGTGGGCATGCAGAATGACAAAACGACCAGATTTCTCATTTGAGGGATACCGCTGGCAGCCTGAAAATTGTGAGATGCAACAGTTTGACCGGTTTTCGTTCTTGAGAAAGTAGGTATAATTCTTTCTTTTTCTTTGACCTGATTGTTAATATAACACATACATATTTCAACAAGATTGCATTTGGCTGCTTTGTTTATTCAATGGTTTGTCTGTTAAGGTGCTATTTGTGTGTGTGTGTATTATTTTGATAACTAAACCTGGAATTTGATCATTGGAACCTTTTGTACTTTCGTAAATCGGAACTTCTAATCTTTTCATCTTCATTCTTTTATGTTTTCTTTTTGGTTCTTCTTAAAACAAGATTTCAGAACTTTACGAATGTCAATTTAGAGAGCCTGTGAGCTGTGTCTAAAGCTAATGTGAAATGTAGGATGCAGGACAAAACAATTGCATTCATTGGCGATTCGCTGGGGCGGCAACAATTTCAATCTCTAATGTGTATGGCCTCTGGTGGAGAAGATTCTCCAGAGGTTCAAAACGTGGGATGGGAATATGGTCTGGTAAAACACCGTGGAGCTATTCGTCCGGATGGCTGGGCTTACAGATTTCCCAAGACTAACACCACCATCTTATATTATTGGTCAGCTAGCTTATGTGATCTGGTGCCCCTTAACGTCAACGACAAGCAAACTGACATTGCCATGCATTTAGACCGCCCTCCAGCTTTCATGCAACAGTTCCTTCCTCGTTTCGATGTTTTGGTTCTTAATACCGGACACCACTGGAACCGGGGCAAGCTCACTGCCAACAGGTGGGTAATGCATGTTAATGGAAAGCCAAATGAAGACAAAAAGATTGCAGAAATAGCACATGCCAAGAACTTAACAATTCACAGTGTAGCCAGATGGCTTGACATGCAACTTGTCTTGCATCCCCGGCTCAAAGCTTTCTTCAGGACCATATCACCTAGGCATTTCTTCAATGGAGATTGGAACACAGGTGGAAGCTGTGATAACACTGTCCCATTAACCAATGGAAGTGCGGTTATGCAGGAAGGGTCTAGTGATCCTGTTATAGAGGGTGCAATAAAGGGTACAAAGATAAAGCTACTGGATATAACTGCTATTTCTCAATTGAGGGACGAGGCTCACATGTCACGCTACACTATTAGAGGAACTCTTAATTCGAGTGACTGTTTGCATTGGTGCCTACCTGGAGTTCCAGATACGTGGAATGAGCTCCTTGTTGCTCAGATATAGGCACACTGTCACAGTTTAGTCAACAGTAAGAAGAAAATACATAGGGTTAATGGATTTGTAAGATGTTTGCGGGGGGATCAGAATCTGTCTATTCTTTGTGGTCTAGGAAGACCAGTTAGTATTATTTTCTGTCAAATGTATTTCATGCATCACTATCTTACTGAATAGGAATGGAAATCATGTAGTCCCACTCTCTCATTTTCAGTGCAAACAGTAGGTGAAAACTTGGATATGTTAAGAGTCCAGAAAGAACATAGAATTACAAGCACGGGATTTATATGTTTCGGATTTGGTCCCATTTGCATGGCCAGATTTGACATGGCCATACTTGAAAGGATTTTGTAATTTGTATGTGTCAATAAAGAAAAAATGGTCTGCACAGTTTTTACTTTATATTTTTCGGATGGAGCATCCAGTTTTTCTTCAGAGTATGGTGATGTGTACAATGTGTCATGTGAAGGACCGAAATTGTTTTTTTACTTAGAGCTACCAATAAAAATGTGTTTGTTATTTAAAAATTACCGTTGTAACTTTAATTAACATCACACAATTTTATTGGTGGATAAGAAGAAGAAAGAATTTTAGTCACTTTTAAAAGGTACTAGAGTTTTTTACCCCGTGCGTTGCACGGCGAAATTTGTTATTTTATTTGAGATATTAATCAATACTTTGATTATGAAAAAGTTGAGATACTAAGAATGAAAACAATTATAATAAGAAATAAAATATTTTAAAAATATAAATTGCGAAGTTTAATTATAGTGTTTTATACTCATACACCCCATTTTACAAATATTAAGTTCCAAATAATAAAGGATTTAATTGGTAAAAATCTTTATTTATTCACATTGAGGTACAAAAAAAAATTGCTTACCAAGATGAAAATACAAATATTTGACTCTATTATGTTGCGGACCAACAAAATGAAACAAAACTATAAGTTTAACATTTAAATATTTTCATATAAAATACTCCTTCTTGTTGGAGCTTTTACCTTTAAATTTGAAATATTCTCTTATGACCTGTTATCACATTAATATTTACTCTAAGAGTAAGAAATATACTAAAATTATATTAATATTTATTTTTCTATTAGTTTCACAATAAATATTTTTTTTCATGTAAAACGTTAATCACCGTAAGAGCTTTTTACCAATATTTTCCATTATTATGATGATGACACAATCATCCACCACATTAATGACTCGTCTGAAAAAAAAAACAAATTAGAACAAAAAAAAGTACCATAAAACTATATTGTAAATAAATAAAATATTATTAATCTTTTTATGTTTTCTAATTCTCATACTACACATTTTCATTGTCAAATATTTATAGGTTTTCATATATTCATAAGCACAAATACCTAATTCTCTTAAATTAAGAAAAGTAGTTATTAGTAATAAATTTGTAAATGAAATGGTTAATTGTCCTAGATTACCCTTATTTAATTTTCTATGAATTTTTCTCTCCAAGTTAATATTCTAAAAGTTCATTATCTCTTTCATATGAAATATGAGGGTAAAATTGGAAAAAATATTTTTAATGCTTTCTAAATATTAAAAAAGGACTAATATTTAGAAATAATTTTTTTTTCATAAAAAGTGACTTATAATAAGAAACAGGGGAGTATCTACTCCTAAAATTATTTATAAAATTGCGAAAATATATGTTAATTAATAGTATGAATTATTTATATTATTAATTTTAACATTATATTTTCATGTAAAATATCACCCTGTGAGAGCTTTTTAACATTCTAGGATCTATTAAATATAGTACTAAAGACATTTCCACAATTCCGATTTTTTTTTTAAATCATATAATTTTAAAAGAAAATCAGTAAATCAGATTCTAACAATATATTTGCTGCCCAAAAATCAAAAGATCCTTAGAATGTTTTCAAAAGAAAAATGATGTGAAATCAATAGGTTTGGATTTGGAAGAAGATTAGAGCATCCAAAAGAATCAAACAGTTGCGAACTTGCAATGTCAAGACACAATCTTCCAATGTGAATGGAAAACAAAATCACAAAAGTGGTCGAGGGTTTACTGAACTACATAACTCAAGTTAGTGGAGATGATTTGTACACTCCTATCATACATTCTATTTACCTATCCAAATATGGAAACCTCACAATCAAATTGTTGTTTCTAAAAGGATTAAAACTTAAACAAAATATAAAAGTTAATATGTTAATTAATACCATAAAAAATAACTTAAAACCTATAACTTGAAACACATCAAACATTCTCTTCGTTATACATGCCTCATTCTCCATCCCATATTTGCCAGTCCCTCGCAGGAAGTGCCCCATTAACGCTCCAGTAGACTACGGAAAACTGCACACCAAATCAGCACATTCATCATTCTAGTATTGGACGCAGGGACCCATCAGGAAATCCTGGTTAAGTTTCCAACCGGTAAAGAGCCAATAAGAATCCGTTTTAAAAACACATATAGGAAAAACTACAAAATGCCTTGATAGAAAAAAGCAAATAACTCATGACTGTTCAAGTTATGTTCTTGATACCCATCTTGTAGAAAAAAAAAGTAAATAACTTAAAAGGGACATGAGGAAAGATAAAAAGTCTTCTTCACTTATATGATAGACATCTAGTTCATATCCATGCCATATCCAACTGGGCTGAAGACAGCGCTGCCTTGATAATGGTTATGAAAAAAATTAAACCATGTAGTATGAGAACTTGCCATGTTAAGTTCCCTGCAACATGATGGTGTCCTCTTGCGGCAGCCCCATTCTCTTCGGTGTACATACTCATAATAAATACGATCAATTTCCTGCAAACAAATCATCAACATTAGACATATGCCCGTAATGGAACAAACAGAGTGAAAGACTATCACTGCGATTCTGCAAGGAAGTTAAACAGATAAGATGACATGCTTGAAATGAAATTAGGGATTGATGAGAACATAACAGTTAAAAGCACAAAACAATTTAATTCTTTTCACCAATGGTGGTTAGGGATTTAAAAATAGTTTCATTAAGAATAGTAAGCATTGCATATAGGACATCATGAACCAAATAAGCTAACAGGACCCTAAGAAAGTTGCATAAAGAATAGTAAGCATTGCAGATAGGATATCATGAACCAAATAAGCTAACAGGACCATAAGATTTTGTTGTCTTTCTCATCATAAATCAATTGTTAAGGTTTGCTTAAGGTTGAGGACATCCCTCTCAAGTAGATAGGATATCCATCAAAACCACTTTTATAAACAAAAACCCCAAAAAAAGCACTTGTAAAAAAATCTTTGCTAAACTATGAAAGTAACAAAATAACACCAGAATTAAATTCATCAAGCTGTTGTTGATGGTAACTGTACAAAAGCACTTTCAAAATCCAATCAACTCTAATCACATAACTTGACAATGCAAGATACAGAGACAATAGTCATCCAAAATAAGAAACTCATTTTAAAACAATCTCATTGGTCTAAAATTCACCAGATTATGATGAGAATCCTTAGAATAATATTCATGAGTGAAAAATATAGGCTATAATCTTCTATGTTATACTACACATACATATCTCTTTATAGGCACCTTAAGATTAATTGGGAGCAAATCAATTTTCAAGGGCACTCCTAATCTGTATAGTAATTTTGTTAGGAAAATGAGTCTTACTGTAATTGCCAAAGAAGTACATAGAATACCTAGAAGTAACTCCTATAAATATTGCAATCATCAAAGTCAAAACATTATAACATATAATTGCCTGGGTTCATAGGTTTAATACCTTCACAACTATTCTGCAGTCTGCACATAAATCCATTGACCTTTGTCATTCTCAGTCTCATGTTAAAAATTTAAATAGCAAAAGAACTTGCTTTTGGTCCTATTTCAAACAGCCAAAACAACCTACAACATGAAAGGTAAGAGAATCAATTATAACATTGAGAACCAAGACTACAGGTAAATGTATTTATCAATATCTTCCAAGTAAATATGGAAGCATTTAATTTTAAAGTAAACCCGAATATATCAGTATAAAAAAAACAAAGAAAATCTGGATGCTAGACAACAACAGGGAGCAACAACCCAATCAAAATGAAGTGATTAATGAAGCAACAACACGTTCCAATAATGATTTATCAATCCTGAAGCCCTGCAACCAATTATGAACATCAAAAATTGTTATTATGAAAATGGAGTTTAGGGTACAGGACAATTTGCAATTTAAGTGGAGAACCCTATAACATATAATTCTCGCAGCAACCAGCACAATCATGGTTATTGCTTATTGGGTTGATGCACATGACTTAGAATGCATCGATGGAAACTATATTCATGGTTCTTAAAACCATGGCCGCTTGCGGTGGAAACTGAGAACCTTTCTTGTGTTACTCTTGGTCAGAGAAAAGATGAAGAAGAAGTAGGAGAAATAGGGTTTTGGATATTTTAAACGCTATCCTATCGAGGAAGAAAGACGACATCTGGATCGGGCTGGGAGCGGAGGAATCAGTTGAGGCGTGAGGGAGAAAATGATGGGAATAAAGCTGGTTGAAGAAGAAATTCCTCATATGGCAGATGTGAATAAGCTGGATGGATAAAGTGGTTGGCAGATTAGAGAGCTTAAAAATTTGATTTTGAAATTTGATTGGTCATGGAGGGAAGAGATTAAGGGCTCGTTTGACATGCCGTATTAGGCATGATAGTATAAGCTTATACAATACATTATGAGTTTATCCATTGTTTGGTGATAACATTGTATTGTATAAGCTTATCCATCAAAGTCCCCTTATACGTTAAAATGACGTATTATTTAATCCATCATGTGAGTGATGGATAAGGCATGATAAGGTTATGATGTATAAGTCACAATCACCACCACCCTCCATTGCTGCCAACTAACACCACCATTAACACCACCACCGCCACCGGTGTTGCCGCCACCACCAGATCACCACCGCCCTACCGCCACCACCGACACCACAACCCTATCGCCACCACCACCATAATCGCCGCCACCACTCTATTACCACCACCGATACCACAACCACCACCCTATCGCCATCACCACCACCATTGCCTCCACCCTCCACCGCCGCCGCCACCCTACTAAGCCGCCACCGCCTTACCACCACCACCACCCTATCGTCGCCAACACCACAACTACCATCGCTGCCACCACCCGATCACCACCACCGCCCTACCGCCACTACCACCACCGCCCTACCGCCACCACAACCACCACCATAATCTTCGTCACCACTCTACCGCCACCACCGACACCACAACCACCACCCTATCGCCGCCACCACCACCATTGCCTCCACCCTCCACCGTAGCCGCCACCCTGCCGCAGCCGCCACCGCCTTACCACCACCACCACCACCCTATCATCGCCACCACCACAACCACCATCGCTGCCACCACCACCAGTAACCTATCTCCACTGTCACCACCACCGCCACCAACACCAACCTACCACCATTGCCACCACCACCACCAACCTACCACCACTTCCATCACCACCGCCACTACCGTTATAATCACCTCCATATTTGATTTTTATTATATATCATTATTCAATACTTCATTAAACATAAAATTGCATTAATTTAAACGATATGGTAAATTATACAGAGTATGGCCAAACGCTGGATAGTATAAGAAAGTTATCAAGGCTTATACTATCAGGCCTAATACTATCAGGTCTTATACTATCAAGCCTTATACTATACGTCGCACCAAACGAGCCCTAATAGATTAATATCAAGGCTTTGCATACTTTTTTTTTGTTTTTGACCGATGTCTTCGACTTTTGTTCAGAAAATGGTTCATATATTTTCTAATAAATATCTCTCTTGGGATTGGGATTGGGATTGGGATTGGAGAGAAAGGGTTAGCAAAGTAGTATCAATTATAAATTGTTTCTAAACTACTTTTTTTTTTAAATAGTTGTATTTTTATTTATTTAAAATAAAACCCTCAGAAATTGTAATGACATTTTTCTCTTCTATTCTCACATTCACGCCGCCCTTCTCTCTCTACTATCCCCCTAAACTACCCAGCCTCCTTTCTCTCTCTTCATTTTTCACCTCTTCCACTGTTCTCAGCAATGAACTCAGTAGCATGCACAGAGCTATCGCGTTATCTCGCAGTACCATCACCTAAACCTAACTCCACCAACTCCAACGCCTCCTCCATAATCAGCCACGGTTTACGCTGTCCAACCAGTGGTTTCAGCGGCGGCGTGTTATCAATGTCGACGTCGAAGAGGAACCAGAACACGGTGGTTGCTGGAGCTGGAGGTCAAGGTCTTACCTACAGAGACGCCGGCGTTGATATCGACGCAGGCTCCGAGCTCGTTCGAAGGATAGCCAAGATGGCGCCTGGGATTGGAGGCTTTGGCGGTTTATTCCCTCTTGGTACTCTTTGTTAAGTTTCATCTTCACTCGTGTTTGGTTCTTTCTTCTATTGTGTTTTGATTAAGCTTGTTCTTGAGCAGGTGATTCTTATCTTGTTGGCGGTACTGACGGTGTTGGAACGAAATTGATGCTTGCCTTTGAAACTGGCATTCATCACACTATTGGGATTGATCTGGTGAACTTTGTGGAAACTGATTATTTGATTTTTGGAGCTGTGTTTGTGTTTTGTTGTTGTTTGGTTTTGAATTTTGCGCGCTGTTGTTTCGCTTTAGGTTGCGATGAGTGTCAATGACATTGTTACTTCCGGGGCAAAGCCGTTGTTTTTCCTTGATTACTTTGCCACTGGCCGCCTTGATGTGGATGTTGCTGAGAAGGTAATGGATGTGCATTTGCTGGTTTGGTTTAAGCGTTGGGTGTATTCGTAAGAGAAGGCTTATTCGTGTTTCTCTCCTTGTTTAATTTAATCTTCTTCAGGTTATCAAAGGCATTGTTGATGGTTGTAAGCAATCTGATTGCGTTCTTTTAGGAGGAGAGGTATTGAATGTTTTGTATATTGTAATCTCAGTATCTAATTCAATTTATATGCTTGTATTGCCAACTCATAATCTGATCAATTCAGCAGACTCTATGAAGTAACTGGACTATTCACTGCTGAAATATCGCTATTTTTTTCCTGCAAAACTTTATTTATAGTTTTCAATTTTGAGGTTATGAGGTGGATGGCTGGATATGCAAAGATAAGGAGTGAATTGTATATGAGGAACTCTTATTGAGGGATGGTTAGTTCTGATGAGATGGCTAATTAAACTCACGCTTCATTGAGAAAATGTTGACACGGTTAGACAAGACCTAAGAAAATATTAGGAAAAAGATAAACCATTGAAGAAGACATTTTTTTAAATAGTTTTATTGAAAATTTGGTTTGCCTAATGGCAGGCAAATGAGGCAATTAATGATATATGTAGCTAACCCTGCCTGTTGGGATAAGGCATGTTCAGTTGCTTCCTCTTGTTTTGTTCCACTTCACCAATATTGTATACAGATCCACCTGTCATCTCTGCTGGTTTAGATGGTGTATGGATTTTTGCATGATTGCATCTAGATTTATTCAGGTTGTCATTTTTTATGCAATCCCCAACAGATTGTTGCAATCTTACATTGTCACTAAATAGATTAAACACAAGAATATATTGTCGCAAATCCCTCTATGATTGAATAAATTCTCTTTCTCAAACATATACTCAGCCACCTGCAAATATTATTGTGGATAAAGTGATAATGTGTGTGTTTTTCTAATTTCTCTCTTGCACTTAGTTATTTTTACACACTTCCAGACTGCAGAGATGCCTGGTCTCTATAAAGAAGGTGAGTATGATCTAAGTGGCAGTGCTGTTGGCATTGTGAAGAAAGATTCTGTAATCAATGGGAAGAACATTGTTGCTGGTGACATCCTTATTGGTCTTCCATCAAGTGGAGTTCACTCTAATGGTTTCTCACTTGTAAGAAGGTTGGTTTTGACTCTCAGCAATAGAACCTACCAGTTTTGATAAAATTATTAGTTACTAATTACTGAAATGTTCTAATATATCTTAATAGTGTACTAGCTCAAAGTGGTCTTTCATTGAAAGATAAACTTCCTGGTGTTGATATTACAATCGCTGAAGCTTTGATGTCCCCAACTGTTATTTATGTTAAACAGGTCATTCTTGATTCTTTTGGACATAATTTACTGTGTTTTTTCATTGATATTTGAAATTTCCACCCCCTTTGATCTTGAAGACTTATATTATCTTTTCAAATTAGGTGCTTGACTTAGTTAGCAAAGGAGGGGTGAAGGGAATGGCCCACATCACAGGTGGTGGTTTCACAGATAACATACCTCGAGTTTTTCCAGAAGGCCTTGGTGCTCTTATATACAAGGACTCGTGGGAAGTGCCTCCAGTGTTCAAGTGGCTTCAGGAGGTAATACATGTTTTAATTACTTTCCCTGAAAAATAATAGGTTAGCAGGAAATAAGTTGTGTATAAATTTTTTTCATCAACAACTATGTATTCCATTTGGTCTTCAATTTTTTGGGAAACAAAGTTAAGTTCTATATTGATATCTTGTCACATTAGGCTGGGAAGATAGAAGACTCTGAAATGAGACGGACATTTAACATGGGCATAGGGATGGTCCTGGTAGTTAGTCCAGAGGCAGCAAATAGAATACTTGAGAACAGAGATGATACAGAAAAAGCCTATCGCATTGGCGAAGTTATAAGCGGCAAGGGAGTGACCCATGCTTAATTCTGGTTTATTCAATCATGCTGTGATACTTTCTTATACTTTGATGGGAAGTTTTATCTTGAGTTTTAGATGGTTGGTTTGTTTGGAACATAATTGCTTTCCCTACATGAATGTTCTGAAGCTGGTAGCAACTTGGGATGCGCTTATAGCTGAATTGCTGGAGAAAATTTTGTGCTATTGATCTTACTTTTAGTGACAATCCTTTTATGGGTTTCAATCCTATTTATAGGGACGTGAAATTTGATGTAATCTTAAGGTGGATCTTTCCTTCCCCCATTTTAATTGATATACTTTTACTAACAACTACAAAAATGTTTGGTTGTTTCCACTGTTTCTTGTTTGGAAGAATTTGTAACTTTCTTAGTTCCATTTCAGTTAATTATATTTTTCTCCTGATGAGAACTAGATAATACTTATTTTTATATTGTTGTCTCTTCCACGTAATTGCCAGTTATCAGTAAGAACATACATATAGGGTCATGCTCATGCATTTGTAAGGTGTTTAGTGATCAGAATCTGTCTTTTATTTGTGGTTTCAAATGTATCACTTTCTTCCTGTTTAGGTGTTTGCATGGCCAGATTTGACATGACCTTTATTGAACACTTTGAATGATTTTGTAATTTGTTGTATATTTTATGTAGCATCTCTTTAAGTTAAAGTAAGACTGAAATTTAAAATTAATTCAAGTCAATTATTTTAAATTGATTTTTATTAAATCAAAGATAAGTTGAATTAGCTAATGACAGGGACACCGGCATACCAAGTAATTTCATACGCACACTCAGATTGAATCTCTCCCCGTTTGGTAAATGCAAACTTTAGGTCGTGGCTTTCATCTCCGTCACCGGAGGCCGGAGCCGACCTTCTTTCTGACTAGTTATTGGATATCAGATTTAGTTATCATACTTTGTTTTTACAATTACAATAGAAAATCGTACTGATATATTTTGAAAATGGGGAAACCTACCAAGCCCTTAACTATGCATAGTTTCTCTTCTTGATCCCATCAAAGTTGTCAAATTCTTTTCTTGAACTGATAATGATTGTATTCCTTGACTAATACATGATATGTGAATTTTGTAAATAGAACACTAAAGAGAAGTCTATAACACTTTAGATGATAATTGTAAAATTAATAGTCAAATTAGTGAGTAAGCGAGAGAAACTAAAATCAAACTCAGCATAGAAACCTCCTCATAAACAAATTTAACCATTAACCCTTTTATATTTTATACAAGTGTATATGTTTTTTTTTTTGTTACATACAAGTGTAAGTTTGATGACAATATTAATCACTAATTTCTACCGAAAAATACAATACGCGCAATAGAAAAACACAATAAACCCTTGAATCTCTTTGGAATCACACTCAATAAATCGTTCTTCGTCACCATCAACAGTTCCAGATTTCGCGACTCCCCGATCGTACCTTCAGCTTCGATAGGTAAGGAAGAGAAGCGGAAACTTTGGGTCAATTCAAATTCTACAGTTTGCTAAAGAGTGAAGTGAATTGCTTATTCTGAACTAGGACTTGAATTTTACCATGCTTCAGTATCATTCATTTCTAGATTTCAATGGGGGCTTGTAGAAAAACCCAACATTTTTCTTGTTTTGTCACAGTGAAGTAAGCATCATCTTTTAACTGGCAATGGCGTTTGAAGACTTTGAACCAATCTTTGGCGAACCGAAAGTGGAATGGGCAGCTCATAGTTCATGTCCTTTGCGTCCCTTTTTGTTCCATGCCACTGCTCCTGACTCTTCTCACATTGTAGTCTGTGTCACTGATTTCCACTCTGACACTTGGGAAGCTCGTCTTTCAGTTTCCTTTCTTGAGGACATTGTGAGTATCCTTTAGTCTTGCTTTATTCTCTGTTTGGTAAAGAAATGTGAGTCAGTCTTAGTGTTGGTTCAAACTTAGTATGGTTAATATAGACAAAGTTGGTTGCCTCCTAATGATTTTTTTGATTGATAGGTTAAATAAAACACAACTCCTTTATATTGGAAATTTTTGCTTTATTATGTGAAATTGCTTAAAATTTATGAAAGATCAGTGTCCTAATTTATGGTAGCTGTGGCCTTTTGACTTGCTGTGCAGAGGGACATAATTGGAATAGGGGGCTCTTGGGCAGAGTTTGTGGAGTATTTTGTAACATCCCTCAAGTCAGAAGATCTCAAACTGGTTCTAGAGGCAAATTCAAACTCTGATGGTAGCTAGGACTCTTTGCTTCTTTCCTTTGAATAATTTGAAGTAAAAATGTTATAGGATGCATGTTATTTGTAAAGAAAATTAATTGCTTAAGTGTGTAATCGCCACTTATTTGTTTCTGATTTTAGTGCTTCTTTGTAGATAGTTTGGTAAGAAAGATGATGATGTTCTCTTTCTAAACTTTTGGAATATATATCTTATTTGGACCTCTTTGATACATGATAAAGAGACGCCATGATATTTGTTTTGAGGAGTCATTTTAAGGAAGCATACTCAGTGTTCACTCCCATCTGTTTCCTGTGTTACTATATCAGGTGTTAGTCATGCAAAATTAGTTGCTCAGAAATCAAAAGGAATGCCTCTAATCACCATTCCTCTTACCAAACTTTTGGACTCTGCTGTTAATGAAGCTATGTCAAATTTGTCTCTGAACCTCTTTAGGGCATTCAAAAACATCACATGTTCTCTTGTAAAAGGTTAGACCATCCTCTTTCTATTGCATTAATCTTTTAAATATCTTATGAACGGTCTTGGTTTTTGTTTGATTCTTTCTAATAATGTGTATAAATGATAACTTTCTTATGTTGAAATTTTAGGCTATATCGTTGGCATTGAAGATAACATTTAGTTAAACGCTCATGCTGAAACTTTATTCTTGATCATTATTCATTGGACAAACTATTGTTGTAATTTGTCAAATTAACATAAGTTGTGTTTCTTCATTCTGCTTTGTATCATACAAAATATCCTTGTATACTTAACTAATCCACCCCCTTTTTTTATTTGGTAAAAGGATAGATTTTTTGGTCTAATTGGAGGACATTAGTTGCTCGGACTTTTAGAAGTAGAAAATTTTAAAAAAATCGCCATTGTCTGTAATTTTGATGATACAATAGGACTAACACTTTCCAGTGTTGATAATTCTGGTTTATGTCACTGATTCACCGGCCATATGAGTGAATGTTTTGAATTTTTATTGTCTGTATGCACGCATAGTCTTTTGTACATAGCTATTAAATGCTGTAATTCATATGAGTATATGACATATGTTGGCCTTACATGGTCTGTGTTGGAATTAACTGTTTCTTTTATTTCTTGCACCCGCAGAGCAAGAGCGCTCTGTCTGGTTGACAAACATGATAGCTGCTGAAAAGGTACAATATCTAAATTGAATCAAACTATTAAGGCATGGGGTATTTATTTATAATTTTTTTAGGGTAAATTTCTCAGATTATATTTTTTGGTTGGGATTGCTGGGAATTGATTTGGCATTCCCACTTTACAGCAGTATCAAAATTATAATTGGAAACTTCTGAATACCACCAATAATTATTCAATTAATAGGGTTCTCATTCTTTTGGTGTGGCATTCATTGATATATTTTGAAGGCCTTACAGATTATGCAGTATGGTATGATAATGATTCATCACTTGTTTTCATAAGCTAATTGTTAGTTTTTCTTTGCTCCAAATGCAGTTTGCCTGATTGCCTGAATGATTTCTAAGTCTATGGAAAACTTGACTGTTGTAACCTTTACCCTCAAAATTTGAGTTAATTAGATAAATTTGTTATTAGATGTCTAGGATGAAAGTTCATTTACCGCTAGTGATAAGTTTGTAAAATTGGAATTTTGTTTACTTTTTTTCCCCTTTTACCATTGTCAGTTTCTTATTAGCACTGTTTTTTCTGTCAGGCAAAAAATGAAACCTTACAAACAGAATATCAAAAGTTTCAAAAGATTAGCGACTCAGAGAAAGCGGGTGTTTCTACTAATGGACTTAAAAAATCTCCAGGTATGTTTTGTACTCTTGTCATTAAGAAATGCTGGTTTTCTGTAGATGAAGTAGTTCAAAAGTTCTTACCTCAGGTTGAGGATTTTCTTATTTAATATTTCATAGGGATTATGTTTTGTGAGAAAAAGTGTCTCCAGGCACACTAAGGGTGTGCTTGGAGAAACAACTTAATTAAACGATTGTGGCAATAAGCGTTTATTGCACAAGTGCTTGTTCCTGAGCTAAAATGAGAAGCTTACTGAAATAAGCTCAAAATAGGCTTTAGGCAAGTATAGTTGCTAATTGATAAGCTAATATGAACAACTTATGGAAGCAAGTTCAAAACAACTTATAGGTAGGCCATAAGCTATTTATACAAGCTCTTTCAAACAATTGCATAAGCGTTTATGTTATAAGAGAAGCTCTTCCAAACACGACCGAAGTAAAATAGTCAAATGTGTCCACCATTTTTTAGTTGTTTAACTATTTCTTCTGCTAGCAAGACGATAACACCTTCTTAAATCTATTTTCTAACGCATCAAGAAAAAAATAACCTGAAAAGACTAAATGCTACTTCTCATCCATATTGAATATCCTGGAAGAGAAACAGTATAGGAACTTCTGATTATATTTTAGTGTTGTCGTCAGGCAAGGTGCTTTTTGTTTTTATTTGCATGACATTATACATCATCCAATTCATCTCTTGGATTTTTCCCTACAAGGGGTTGATGAAAAATGTACTCTTCTCCTTCCTGTTGACATGTAGATAAGCAAGCAGCTCGGGATACTAAAGTTAAGAATCGTGTGGTGCCAGTACATCGCAGGCAAGTGTTCTTACTATATTATTACCCTTATTTATAGTACTACTCAGGGTTGTTAATGGCGTATAGCGTAGTGTAGCGGCAAGCCCAAAAAACGCTATTTCGAGCGCTATTGTGGCGCTATAGCGGAAAATAGTGGTGAATAGTGGAGTAGCGGTGAACCCCTAGGGCGCTACGTTATAGGCTATTGTGCCGCTATAGCGCGCTATTAACAAGCCTGGTACTACTACGATTATTATCATAGCATATTCATTCACCTTTTTTCTTGAGCAGGACCAAAGTAAGAGGGGCCCTCTTGCATGGCAGTGATGATGCTGAGTCATAGCTCAACTCTTACTCAAACCATTTGCTCTTTGGGAAGTGAAAAATATGTCCTGGCTCTATGTTTGCTTCTTTTTCAGTGTTACATTGCACTATTGTATAGCTTGGAAAGCATATATTACTAGTTAGTGGGAGTCGCATAAAATTAGTGATTCAAAACTCATTTCCTTGTTAACCATGCAAATGAAATTTGTTCATTTGATGCCTGTTCCTCTTCATGCCCCTTTCTTAACCCCATTTAGTGTTCTTTCTGTATATATTAGTAGCATGTTTGGAATTTTCTTAATTTGTTCATTTGATGCCTGATCCATAAGTAAGAGAAGAGCAAGTTTAACGTGGAAGGAAGAATTGGTAAAAGTTGGGTAGAATGTGCATTGGAAAAGTGACAACAGTTTTGCAAAATGATATACAATTGTTAGTCCAAATTTTATTCTTCTTCTTTATGATGAAAATACATAGCAATAAACGAGGACAGACAGAGTAGCATTCCATTCAATTTCATATATCTATTTTTGCCGAGTATGATTGATGGAAAAATGTGACAGGATGGAAGTTTTCATGGTGAAAAATAATAGGCATCCTTGAAAGAAGGAAACCTATTTAATTTTGAAAATTCTCTATACTCATTATTGTAAAATAACAGATCTGCGAGCTGGCTATGTTTTGAAAATTCTCAGTGTTTCTCTATTGCTGAGATTAATGTAACTACTCAGTTACTTTATACTCAGCTATAGAGTTGTAAGGTAATGAAAATTAGGCATATTGGAAAGCTCTAAAAGTACAATCTCGTTTTCATGTTATTTTCAAGCTGGATGAATTAGAGCATTGGTGGAATGAAAAAGAAAATTAGGAGGGATTGAGGGAAGAGGGAATCTAGATTGAGAAGAATAAGACAATGGTAGTAAATTAAGTAATCATATAAAACAAGAAACCAACATAATATGTTAGTACAGTTTGTTGGCTCTGACCAAACCTGTAATACTTTATACTTTTTTTTGTTGATAACATCTTCTTTGGTTGCTATCATAGTAAAATCCAAGACATGTGAACTTCAGAAAGAGAAAGAGAGAGAGAGTGAGAGAGAGTCACCAGCTCACCACAGGCTTTAGAGTTTAGATGATGACAACCCTCTCTGTGAACATTTGTATCTTAGAATGATGTAAGAAATGAACCTGTAAAAAAAGATGAAGCACACAGTGACTCCAACATTCTTCCATCTACTGCTCTCTCCTCCATAACCTTCTTTTTTGAGCACATCCTCACCCGTCATCACACATTCCCCAAACATGTAACTCAGGCACTTCCCTGACTTGGAGAACTCATTGATCAGAAACCCTTCAAAGGGATACTTAAACAGAGATATATAATGCATGAAAACCCAGTAATTAGGAATCTCATTCTTTGATATGAAGTATCCTGAGAACAAGAAGAAAGACCCTATAACACCAGCAATCACTGAATTCCCAACAATGAAATTAGGCACCAAAGCACTGAAACACACCACAACTGAATTTGCTGTGTAGAGAATCAGCCATATCAGCAGCAAAAAGTGCAGAAAAGCCATGAAATTTTTGTTGAGCCCAGCAAGCCAGTATAATGGCACTGTGAACAAAATGGCCAGGATCAGAAGAAATGGCAAGTAAACTAGGCCATTGGCAATAGCATAGGATGAGACCCTGTAGCTTCCACTAGAAGTTTCCTTCATTAGAATCTCCTTTTCTTGCAGAAAAATAGGTAGAGCTTCTATGCTGCTTGACAACAAAAAAGTTAATATGAAAGCAAATAGACCCACCCTTTCTGCTACTCCTTCTATACCATCCATGGGGTTACAAAAGATGGACCCCAAAACAAGCCCAGCAATCAGCATCTGAATTGTTCTACATGCAAAGAGCTCTTTTGTACGAAAGATGTTTTTGGAGAACCTATGAGTGAGAATCATAGTTTCTCTAAATCTAGAATTTGCAAAATCACAAGAATAATCCACTCCAGCATTGATTGTTTCCTCATCAATTACCTTGGATTGTTGAAAAAGCTGCTGCAGTGTGAACTTACCACTCTTAGTTTTAGCCTCAGCTGGTTGTTGTTCATCATGATCACCTTTCTTCTGCTGAACTGTCCCTAGCAATTGCCTTGGCTGAACCACCTCACATATTTCCTGTTCCTGAATGGTTTCAATGGAGTCAATGGCAAATTCAACCACATTAACATGCAGGGGAAGCTCTAGACCCATCAATCTCAGATTCACACCAAGCAAATCTGCACTGCCATGGTGCAACACAGAGCCATTGGCTAACAACAACAATGAACTGAACAGCTTCACAATTCTGAACCCAGGTTGATGGATACTAAGGATTATGGTTCTGCCCCTAGTCTCAGCCATGACCTTAAGCATGTCAAGAATTTGCAGAGCAGAGGAACTATCCAACCCTGAAGTTGGTTCATCAAGAATCAGCACTCTTGGATCATGTATCACTTCAACACCAATAGACACTCTTCTCCTCTCTCCACCAGATATACCTCTGACCCTTTCGTCACCAATTCTGGTTCCAGCAACATGGTCAAGCCCAAGCTCCTGAATCAGTGACTTCACCCTGGAGTGAAGTTGCTCTGGTGGAAGCTTTAGCTTTAGCTTTGCACTGAACATCATGGTTTCTTCAACTGTAAGCAAAGGGAACAAAGTGTCCTTCTGTGTAACATACCCTGAAAGCTTTTTGAACTGAGCTTTGTCCACAGGCTTGTGGTTCACCAACACAGTTCCACTGTGTGGACTGTGTTTACCAGCAAGGATCTCAAGCAGTGAAGATTTTCCAGCTCCACTTGGACCAACAATGGCTAGGATTTCCCATGGCCTGGCCTGGAAACTCACATTCTTGAGAACATGCTTAACTCCACTGCAACTTTTTTCACCTTTTGCTTCCTCTTCTGGTCCTTGATCATCTCCTTTTTGTGGGGATTTGTTGAAGACTTTAAAAGGGTGATCTGTTTTGTGTGTGTGAATCTTGTAGTTGATGCTAATGGCCTCAACCTCACACCCTTCTTGCACCTTCATTTGAATAGCTCTTTTTTCTCTGTGTTTGTTTCTCTATGTTTCTTCTTCTACTCCCTTCTAATTCCCAAACTCATTATTTGGCTCTTCCTCTTCCTCTCTTTTAAATGCTCTCTTATTTTACTTCTTTAAATCAAAGATTTTGGCCTCAGCTGTTGACAGTGAAACAATGTGTGGCTGTGGTTCAAAGAGGTTTAACTGCAAAGACACTGAGGTCCTCGAAGTTTGTATACAAGGTTCACGTGCAGTTCTTTGCTATTTCTCTACCAATTTTATATATTTGGACACAAGAATGCTTGTATAAATGTAATCTAATCAACAATTTAGACATGATTTGAGTCAATAAAATATTGCTGATGTTTGGGAATATAAGATACTTAATAAGAATTAGTGCATATTTGGATAGACGGGAAAACCACGTTAAGGTTAAAATCATAGTGGACAGTTGCAAAAGTTTATGGAAGTTGCTTATGTCCATTGTGATTGTGGTTTCATCATAATTTTCTATCATATATTCACGTGGGTTTATGTCTTACTGATTTTTCATTGTTTAATTGACAGCTATGCATTAAACATAACTACAGTGTGGCTGCCAATTGTAACTTGAAAACAGTTGGAGGCTGCTAATTACCACTGTAAATGGTTTTGGTCTTTTCTGAATAGTTTAGCTACTTCTGTCATTTATTAAGTAATGGTAATATTGTATTACTCCCACATCTTCTTTTTTCATCCTTGACCTATATCCTTAAAAAAATACCTGCAATTATTGGAAAATGACATGCTTTTATCAAATCAGATTCTTTTCTCTCTCAGAATCAATTCTCAGATACAGCAGCAACTCACAAGAGCTTCTATCGGAATTGATTTTGGCTTCAAACGCGAATTGAGTTCCCATATATGTTCTGTAAAACTTAATGTGAGAATAAATGCTATCTCTTATTTACCTACATCATGCTGTGTGCAAAATCATCTTCTTTTTTTCACTTCAATCTTATGTCCACTTCTCCTCAAGGATCAAATGATAAATCCAACTCTTGCAAATGAAAATTTGATAACAGTGATATACATGCAATGGTCATTTTCCATTTTTTACTTTTCAATTCCCTACCTTTCTGTGTCTTGGTTAAATTAGCTGTTACCAAATTAAGAATGACATAACAGATAGCAGAGCTGGTTTAGTTACAGTAGAGATTGTAAAAAAAACTAAGGGCTAGTAATTGCTGAAAAACACCAAGTACAAGTCATTAGCATTTTGAGTCACATCACGTATGAGGACAATGGGATTTGGGAATTAACAAAGTGGTGGTCCCTTGGGTCCTCAAGTTTGTGGCTGAAATTTCTCCTAGCTCCACAACAAATCAAAATTTTCTAAAAAAACTGCAATTTGATAAGCTCGTCATTTTTATCTGTCTTTAAGTCCAAGCATTTAACTATGTGCATGCTTGAAACCCAATTACAATTGATATTGATTCTGAAATCAAAATTAATTCTTGGGAGAAGTATGTGAATAGCTTCTAAATTTCAGAATTGATTCTGATGAAAAAGAAGCTGATTAAAAGATACTATACATGGTTTCTCAAAGTCTATCTTGTTATCTTGGTAATGTCATTCTCACAACATGTCAACATGTGTATGATCATCTTATCTGTCTTATTAATAAAACTAGAAAAAAAGTTCCATTTCAAGATATGATCCAAAACCAACCAAACGCTCCATATTAGTGAAATTTGATGGGTCATGTGATAAGTGTGTATGATTGATATATAAATGCAATGGGATTATGTCTTCTTTCTAAGATAACTAACTCTGTGCTTTCACCTTAGAATTGAGTGAAAAAGCCTCTCAAGGGTAGTACATGATAACATCTTAAGCAAACTATTAGACAGCTATGGTTTTCTTTCCAGGTCTTTAAACTCACGCGTGATTATTTTAGTTTAAGCAGATGTCTCAGATTGAAATTACAGTGGAAATACTTACATTAAATACTTATTAGGTAAAGTTTTGTCACTCATAATAGTCATACACGACTCGAACATGATTGTCTTAATGATGAATGATACTTGTGATTTAAAATTAATCTTTATCTGTTTTTATTTATATTTTGGTATTCATGGAATATGTGTGGATGGATTCCAATATGTGATTCAGTGTCATAGAAGAAGCACCCGTGAACTCTTTCTGTGGTCAATTAGACACATTCTGAACCTCTCTCACTCACCACTTGCCCCACCATAACCACCGACTCATAATCACATTTAGTTTACTAAGCAGAAACAAAAGTCTAGCTTGTTATTAATAAACAAGAGAAGCTAAAGAAATAAAACAATTAGCTAGCCCGTGAACCTTTTTCCTTTCACTGTTCAATTATTCAACACAGAACATCTCACAGCCAGGAAAAAAGTTCACCACAAAAGTCCAATCATTTCCATGTGACTTTAAAATATTGCATGTTGATGATCTTTTTTTTGTTAGACAAAGAAGTTTGTTTAGTTGTAAGTTTATGGTCCTAATTGGCCACTCTTTCCTCCATTATTACCATTTTTATTTTGCAATTTTTTTCCTTAATTGATGAGAAGATGCTATGACTTATTCTTTTGTCTTTGATTGGAACAGTTTTGTTTATGCTTGAATCAATGAACGAAATGACCCTGCATATGATATAATACAATGTGATTTGGCTTCCACACAGGGATCCAATCTAAAACCAAAGAATAAGATTAGTGCTTATTGTCTAATTTGTAGCTTAGTGAAACATTTCATTGTGTGAACTTGTAGGGTAGTAGAGTTCAAAAAAACTTGTAGGGTAGTAGTAGTACAAAGAAAAGCGATATATACAAAAGGAGAGTACGGCTATGGACCTATGGTGAGATGGGGTTTATCAACTTTTGGTTATTACATTTTGACATTTTTTTTATTTTGTAATTAAGAGTTTATAGTATCCAAATTTTCAATAATGGCATCACTTAACTTTCTGTGACATAGCTTGCCAATAATTTCTCTCCCACTTCATAGGAAGTAGCAATCCAAGGACTAGAGGTCATTACAAGCAGTTTGCCCTTGACTCCTCTCTTCATATCCTACTCCTCATTTCTTATCTCCTATATTCATTGTTTAAAGGTTATCCCTCATCGTCCCATTTAGCTATATAGGTTTTAAAAAGAAGCTTGATTTCTAACCTTAGGGCTCAGGCTACCTAATTTGACACCTTCCTCCGTTCCTCACAAGAAAGACTCCATATAAATTGATCCATGGTACACCTCCTTCTTACGATCACTTGAAAGTCTTCGAATCACTTTACTATGCACACAATCAAGATAGAAAAGAGATAAATTTACAAGTAGAAGCCGTAAATGGCTTCTACTTGGCTATCCTTACGGCCAAAAGGGATGAAAATTGTGTGATTTGGAGTTTTATTTTGTCTCATAGGATGAAAAATTTGTTGAAACTGAATTCCCTTTTGCAAGCAAACACCACTTTCCTCATATCATAAGTTCCAAACCTTGATCCATGTGGAGATGGAAAATATATTGTTGAAGGTGGTCATCATGATGCTGCAAGTAATGGAGGGGGGGGGGGGAGGGTTGTTGCTGGACGCCTTGACCGCAAGATGAACCCCAAGCAGCTCTTCAAGTAGCTCAGAATTCAGTTTTCCATAACCGAAAGAAACATATTAAAGTTGATTGTCACTTTATTCAGATGAAGGGGGGGGGGGGGAGGGTTGCTGCTGGACGCCTTGACCGCAAGATGAACCCCAAGCAGCTCTTCAAGTAGCTCAGAATTCAGTTTTCCATAACCGAAAGAAACATATTAAAGTTGATTGTCACTTTATTCAGATGAGGGGGGGGGGGTTGCTGCTGGACGCCTTGACCGCAAGATGAACCCCAAGCAGCTTTTCAAGTAGCTCAGAATTCAGTTTTCCATAACCGAAAGAAACATATTAAAGTTGATTGTCACTTTATTCAGATGAAGCACTAAAGAACAATTCAAAATTTTGGCAATCTTTGATTGCTCTATTTTTTACATATAACATCGTGATGTTTCTTTTTTTTACATTCACCTCGTGATGTTAATTCATCAAACACTGATTAAAAATGTGGTTATTGTTTAAAAAATTTAACCGAAGTATTTGTGCTCCTTACCAAAAAAATAAAATCCAAAGTATTGTGCTAACAATAAGAGTTTAAATTTGAGTTTTCCCTTAACTTATAAAAAAATTGTGTTTTCTTTTTGCCTAAACTCCAATGGTTATGAAAAAAATACTTTTTGTTGAAATAACAATTGTACTTGTTAAAAAAAATTGTACTTATTAATTATTATATCAGTAAAAAAATATCAAAATGAGTCATTTTCTCATTTTAATGCTCTTAATATCTTAATAGATACTAGTACAAAAAATTCACAAAATTTCCCTACGCCTTAAAAACGAAAGAAAAATAAAAGTTGGTGATGTGCGAGTGAGGGCCCAAGTTTATGTGACTTGAGCCACAAGTCTTCTCTTAATAAATGAGGATTTTTGAGATATTTTTCATTACTTGATTTTAGAAATTAGAAATCAAATTTAATCTTCATATTTCTTAGATCACAAGAGTTCACTCGTCACTTTCTCTACTCCAAAAATGGCTATGGTAACCTTGAAATCACAAATCTTCACTCCACAAATCATCAATCCACAACAACATTCATGTTAAAAAAAACCCAACATGTTGAACCTTCCTCGTTCACCTGCTCCTGGTAACTCTTTCTTCAACATTCAATGAACACTACTAGAAAACAGTCTTGTAGCGACCGACCAAATCGGTCGCTAAATGGGCTAAATCGGTCGCTAAACCTGTTAGCGACCGATTTAGCGACCGAAATTCGTTGGTTGGTATAACCCTCGTCGCTAAATTTAGCGACCGAATTAGCGACTGATTTAGCGATCGACTTAGCGACCGATTTGTAGCGACCGATTTAGCGACGGAAGTTAGCGACCGATTTAGCGACGGAAGATAGCGACCGATTTAGCGACGGAAATTAGCGACCGATTTAGCGATGGAAAGTAGCGACTGATTTAGCGACGGAAAGTAACGACCGATTTAGCGACGGTTTCAGCCATAATATAGCGACGGATTCAGGAAGTTGATGAGTTCAGTGACGGAAATAGATATAAAATTAACAATAATAATTGATTAGTTTTGCGACGGATTTTTTTTTGGCAGAAATATGAATTTCACATCAAACCTGTAATAACCAAAATCATCAAAATGTTTGAAAACAATAAAACACTCAATTTTAATATATCCACCTTCATCACCGAATCATCACAAAAAGTATACCATGCACTACTTAAACTAGTCTAGTAGTTGCAAAATAGTCTATTACATTAAACATAGAAACAAAGTGTGGCAAAGTTTTAATAATTCTTCAAGATCCTCCTAAGTCTCTGACTCCTCTTGATTTGTGGTTGGCCTTGGTGGTTGTTGCATTCATACTCTCATCCACCCAAAACCTGTAAACACAAGCAGTATTATATCAAAAAAGAGGCATAGTTTAGAGGAAAAATAGAACTTATCTCAACATTGAAGACATGCATGGTCCCCTATTTTTCCTTTTAACCAAACTCACTAAGTTAGTGCTTATCAAAATAATTAGAAACTAGAAACAGATAAGTAGTTTAAGTCCAAAATTAGTGGGTGGCAGGGCAGGTTCACCTTAAGTTTACTAGAAACTAAACACTACTACAGAAATGTATTAACACATTTTTTTGTCGGAACACTCTTCACACTTTAAAATACTCACAGAATCTGAGAAAAATACATCAATTTAAATCAATCTTGGAAAAGAGATAATGAGGGGTAGAAATATCTGCCCAACTTGTTTGCACACTAAAGAATGAGTACAAGAAGTAAGATGACCAGCACTGCCACAAATATTACAAGCACCCACCAACACTGCAAAGTAGAAACATTAACTTGAAGTCATGTATACTGAGAATCATATACAAGTTTCATAACATTACTATGTAAGCAATATTTGCATTGTAAAACATGTAATATGACAGATTTATTCAAATTCTGATGACTCACCCATTTAGTTTTTGATTTCACACTTTTGGAAGCTTTGGCTAGCTGAACCTTAGCTTGGGATGTTGCACCGGCAGAAGCATCGATATTTGAGTGAATGTCATCTGCCAGAATAACATTGAATATGAACAAAAAGAATAACAAATGTTGTGTGGAAACAAGAAGCAAGCAACATGAATTTCCATATTTACAATGGTAATCTTCTTCACCAATAACAACCCCTGATCATGAATCATAACAAACAACAACAAAAGCTAGATCACACTACGCCATTGAGCTCGATAAAAAACCAGAATATGAGGAGATCATGAATCATAACACCAAAAAGAATAACAAAATGTTGTAGCAACAAGAATTAAGCAACATAAATTTCCATTCTGCACAACATTAATTTTATTTACCAATAACAATCCCCTGATCATGAACCAGAACAACAAGATCCTTGAATATTTCATTTGCTTGTCCAATTTGCTCTTCTACCTCTCGGATACCCTGATCTCTTTCATCAATCATAGCCTCATTGAAGGATAATTCATTATCCAACAGAAGTATCTCTTGCCTGTAGTTTTATTTCAGTGATCAAGGAAACAAGACCATAATCAAGAGTTGAATAAGGTAAAAATAAAATATGCATCTCTGCCTCACAAAGATGCATACTGTTTATAAATTACAATAATAAGATAAAAGATTAAACAGAATTCAATTGGCCCAGGGAAATAGCTGAAATGTTTAAGACTTCACCTCTTCTGTTCTCCGATAAAAGGTCTGCTTTCCAAGTCTACCTCAACTGATTCTTCACCAGCGCCAGAGCTGTTTACAAACACAAAATTTGTTGATGCAGAAAAAGAAGGCAGTAAATAGATAAAGTAGCCACAATTTGAATTGTATCAATGTATATATTTTTGAACTATTATACAGAGAATTATTGACCTTGTTGGTAAAGGAGAAGAAGTGGAAGCCGGGGTGTAAGTCGATTCACGCTCAGAAGCAAGTTGTTGTACTTTCTGAAATTCTTGTAACGTGGTTTGGAAATCTCTTGCAAGCTTAGCATCTTCAATTTTCTTATTAGCCTGATTAAACAAAAGACAACAAGAAGGGTCAACTACCATTCAAACCTTTTCAATAGCTAGCAATCCTAATTTTGAAGCATGAAAATGACATGACTCTTATGTAGAGTAGTGGTACGATGGAAGGCGACGCCACGGAGAACGGCAAGACGAAGGACGATGCCACGGAGAGTATGGTGGTCGCGAACAGAGACGTCTCGACGGAGGTGCGAAATCAAAGAGAGGAGTGAGTGCGAGATCGGTAGGAGCGACGACGATCTCCTCCACAAGGTCGAGCTCGTTGCAGCGGCGGTAAGGTTTCGTGAGAGAGAGAATCGAGAGGTGTTTGGGAATTAGATTGGGTTTCAGAGTTTTAACACACTTAAGTTTATGTTTTTCATAGGATAGCGACGGATATAGCGGTCGCTAACATATCCGTCGCTAAATCGGTCGCTATTTTGCTTTGTTATTTTGATTCTACTTCTTAGCGACGGAAATTTCGGTCGCTACTTTGCATTGGTATTTTTATTCTACGTTTAAGCGACGAAAGTTTCGGTCGCTAAATCGGTCTCAACTTTGCATTGTTATTTTTATTCTACTTCTTTAGCGACGGAAATTTCAGTCGCTAATATTTCCGTTGGTAAATCGGTCTCTACTAGCGACGGATATGTCGGTCGCTAAATAATCCGTCGCTAATTCAGTCGCTACTTTACTTTATTATGTTTATTTTACTTTTTAGCGACGGAAATTTCGGTCGCTAAATCGGTCGCTAGTAAGTCAAACTTGGAGTTTGACCAAAATATCATGGATTCCGTCGCAAAGTCGGTCGCTATTAGTCACTGAAATATTTCGGTCGCTAAATCCGTCGCTAAACAGCGAATTTCTAGTAGTGGAACTTTAATTTCACCCTTCACACACTGTTTAATTTCCTTTCATTGTTGCTGCTGCTAAAACTAGGGTTTCTGCTTTCCGTAACTCCACTGTACTCTGCATGCAATGCAAACTTCAAAGTTATGATAGTAATTTGGATGTGCCACTTATAACAGGATTCTCATCCAGAATCACATTTTAGGGTTCCTTCAATTATGAAAGCTCTAGAAAGAAAGAAGCTCACTCCAAAGGTACCAAAATTCTGCTTCAGAATCTCCGTCACAAATTCCTGGAAGATGGAATCTTAAAGAGAGAGTTCTGTCGCAAGTTTCGTCACAGATTGACAAACGGATACTGAAGTTTAAGAATGGACAACGGTTTGCGACGGAGGAAATCCCTCTCTAATATTCCGTCGCTAAATTCATCTCACCATATTATGCGGTTTAAGCAGCCACAAATGCTTCAAGGCCAGTATTTAGAAGCATGTTCTGGCGGTTGAAGCTGTTACCAGTGAAAATTTTGTATCATTTTATTTGCAACCAGTTGTAGCGGTTTAAGGCCCCCAAAAACTGTTTTATGGATTTTAACCGCCAGTAAATTCTCCAACTTTGTTGCGGTTCTTTACCGCCATACAAAATGATTCACTTAACCGCCAGTACTTGTGACAACTTCTGGCGCTTTGAAACACTTACAACTGAACCGCCAGCTGTTACATAAACTGTGGGAGTTCGTGACCGCCAAAAAATGTATCAAACAACGCCAGTATATGGAAGCAATTTCTGGCGGTCTGATATTTTGTGGCAGTTCCTGACCGCCAGTAATGTAGCAACCCAACGCCAGTATTTGCAAAAGAAAAATTATGTCAAAATAAATGAATTAAAGAAAAAGAAAACCAGTGAACATCATTTGGTTGCGCCGCACGACGGCACCGTCACTGTCTCTCCGTTCGTCGTGGACCGCCGCGCGACAACGATGTTCATCAGAATAGGAATCACCGGCGTCGTTGTTATTGCGGAGACGCGTCAAGGAGGAAGAAGGAGACCGAGTTTGGTGCTTTTGTTCAGCGTTTTGAGCTTCTCCCCTTCCCTCAACCTCCGCCACTTAACTAAACCCAAATGCTCTCTACTCTAACCTTCGCCGTCATTAGAAGTGATTATGAGGCTTTCTACAGAACAACCAATTAGATTACTGATTCCATTTTTTCTCATTGTCTGTGACATGGCAGGATTTCTGGTGAGAACAAGCATTATGAGACACCAACCAATCCTCTGTTGCCGTCTTGTATCCCTGGAGTTTCTTCCAGTGGTTCAGCTGTAGCAGTTGCTGCTGGCCTAGTTGACTTTGCTATTGGTGAGTTTACTTGGTTACCACTTGCATGTTCCATCACTCATTCAAAGAATGCTAATCTGTCCATTTATTTATTGCCTTTACATGTTTTTGTCATTTATCAGACGCCTCTTTCTTGTTTAGGGAGTTAGGATTATTCTTATGTCTAAGTGATTCCTAGAAAGTGGAAAGATTGTGTCTTTTTTTTCGGTCTGCTGCTCAGTTTAAGTAATTTTCACTGTAAGTAAGGCCCCGGAATAGCTTATTGGAGCTTATCTTATAGCTTTTTGGTAAACTCTCAACCTGGCATGTCCATGTCTTGCTGATAATCTGTGTGTGTTTTGGGGAGGGGTAAGTGACTGGATATGGATATATACGTATCTGCTCCTTCTAGTGATGTGCATACTGGAAATGACTAGCGTGTTCGCTGCTGTAATTTAGGTCTTTGCTTTATCAGAAAAAGATATTAACGGAAAATGCATATGCTAGGGCCCACTCAACTCGGTGGTGCTGGGCCTAACAACATACCTTTTTTATCTTATAATGTTTCCGGCAGGTGGAGACCACATATATAACAAGTTTTAGAAACATGATATCAATGCTCGGAAGACTTGTGGTCAGAGTTTGATCATTGCTGCCCCTAATTTCATGATCAAGTTGAATTTCAGCACAGGGTGTGATCATATACATTGTTTATGTTTCACGCCTTAAGGGATCTTATGAAAGAGGGTGTGCTCGAGATACAGAAATATTTAAGGGCCTTCACCCTATAGCTTAAACTTTAGAATAGTTAGTCTCTGACACAAATCTTTCAAGAATTGCAGGGAACTAGGGAGTCAGTATTGTACTTCTTATTTGAGGATTGATTTCTCTTATCATATTTTTGCAGGTTGCAGCTTCAAAGATAACGAGAGATCCACCCACAGATTTTGCTTTGATAAGACCCCCAGGACATCATGCAGTTCCACAAGGACCTATGGGCTTCTGCGTTTTTGGAAATGTGGCTATTGCAGCCCGTTATGCTCAGCGTGTTCATGGGCTAAAGCGCGTGTTTATAATTGACTTTGATGTTCACAACGGGAATGGAACAAGTGATGCTTTCTATGATGATCCAGATGTATTTTTCCTTTCATTTCATCAAGTAAGCAACAAGATTGAAGTTATCAATGCTTTCATTTCATCTATTGTGCTTCATTCTGAAATGCCATCTGTTATCTATGTTTCTCTTTTGGTTTTTCAATGTTAGCTTGTTGAAGTTTTTAAAGTTTGATAGTCAGGGTTATCTTTGGTTCAAATTTGTTAAAATTCTTGAAAATTTATGTCAATAAATTAACGACTGATGATGTACATTTTTTTTTTAAAAATTATACTTTTGGAGCTGATGTTGTGGTAGACGGAAATGTGGTACCATAATAAGATAGAAAGATACTGTACAATTAAATCTTTGACTTTTAATCTGGTATACTGTACCTTGATGTCCCCCCTATTCCTTGCAAAATTTCCACACATTTGCAATACCCATTGGCAGATGCCTTCATACCCCATTTGCAGATGCCTTCATACAGTATTATAGTGTAACGAGGTACAAGATACACGACATTTCGAAGTTTATTTTTTCTGAAAATGGTTTCCTGGGGGGAGGGGGAGACTATATGAAGATAAGAAATAGTATGAGACTTATTTGTGTGCTAAATTGTGAAGAAAATTGTATGACTTTGAGCCTTGCTATATTTAATAACTCTTGTGGCGCAGGATGGAAGCTTTCCAGATACCGGCAAATATGATGAGGTGGGGACTGGTGACGGTGAAGGAACCACACTAAATCTGCCTCTTCTTGAAGGATCAGGTGATACTGCTGTTAGAACCGTGTTCGATGAAGTAGTCGTACCATGTGCTCAAAGATTTGAGCCAGACATCATCCTTGTTTCTGCTGGGTGAGTCTTTCATTGAATCATTCTCATCAAAGCAAAGACATATACACTATCAATTTCAACAAGTTGCATTCCAGCATACCTGGTGAATTGTTAGGCTTCCTAGCACACTCGCACACTAGCATGTTTGGATCGGTTCAGAATTAGTTTTGAAACCGAGAAGCTTCTCCATAATTGATTATGATTTCAGAATCAATTATAGAAGGATTTCTAAACATACACTAAATTGGTTCCTCCTTATAAATTGTCACCAATATTGGTCTTTACGTTTGGAATTTCATGCGCTTTCATTTGTCAGGTCTGATGCCCATGTGTTGGATCCACTAGCTCGACTTCAATGTACAACTGGAACATATTACAAGCTTGCATCCAGTATCAAACAACTAGCAAAAGATTTATGTGGGGGACGATGTGTGTTTTTCCTGGAAGGAGGATACAATCTCGAGTCTCTTTCATATTCAGTGGCAGACACATTCCGTGCTCTTATCGGGGATCCAAGCTTGGCATCTAGGTACGACAACCCCAACAATTTGAAAGCAGAGCCAACAGCTAAGGTTAAGCAAGCAATTCAGAGGACAAAACACCTTCATTCCCTGTGATGTTGAAAATCAAAAACTGGTCATGACAAACAAACATCTATTAGCATGAACATTTTTCATTTTTCTATGTGTCCCTACTAGGCTTAGACTTGCGCGACAGGAATTTTTTTTATATTTAAGTGTATAGTTTGTTATACGATGAAGATCTTGTTGCAGCCATGTTCAGATGATGGATGATTCAAAGTCACCCCTGCCAAAAAAAAAACTTGCAATTTTGTAAAAAAATATTCAGTATTGACGCCTTAAAAAAGTTACAAAGGAAGTACTAATTCTACTCCACTTTGTCATATAAGCTTTTCTCGTTAACATCCTTTGAGTGATGAGAACGCCCAATCTTCTGAAGGAGAGGGTCCTGATTTTGAAAAAAAGTTCAGTGAAACTTCAGAACATATATAGAAATAGGAAAATGCTGTGGGGCACGACCTTGGGCCTCGTGCACCACGCACGAAGCAATTTCAAAACCGCCAGAAACCGTAGCTTTTCTTTTTATTTTGACAATTGTAATTTTGTGGCGGTTTTAAACCGCCAGAAACCGTATCTTTGCTTTTTTTTTTGAACAGTTGTAATTTTGTGGCGGTTTAAAACCGCCACTAAATTACACTCGTGCACTAGTCGTACACATTCTCTCGTACCATATAGCATTATTCATAGAAATAATAACATCTCTTGAGTTGCATGACAATCCAACATGTTACATTCAAATATTGAATAACATAACATATAAAATTAAAATGCCAAAGTTCCAACTCCAATAACCAATGAAAAACAACTTGACTTGTTTTGAGCAACCATAGTAAGCTGTTCTCGCAAAATGCTTGCACTTCGCACAGATGTTTACAAATCATTTTTCCATTTTTATTCTTTCAATGAATGGAAAATATAAGTGGGTTCAGCTTCCGTCACCACACAAATGTACTCACAAACCGCTCACTAACACCCTAATGTTGGCAGCTGAAATCAAACACACAACCTTCTCAAAAAGTGGGTCGTCGTTAGGGGTGGGAATAGGCTAGGCCTAGGTAGGCTTTGCTTAAATAGGCTTAGCCTGTTTAAAAATCTTAAGGCCTGAGCCTGGCCTATGGCCTATCAAAGGCTTTTTTTTCGAGCCTGGTCTGGGCCTTCCGAAAGCCTGGCTTGGCCTGGCAGCCTGTTTAAAGACCCGTTTCACAACAAGAGTTTTACGTTTGTTAATAAATTTATCTGTAAAGAAGTTATCAAACTTATAAGCTAACGGGTTAAATTATACTAAAATAATATTTTCAACAATCAGACTTATAATATTATCAGCTAATAGGTCGTGATGAAACTAAACGAGATTATGTTGGTTTCTTAGAGTTGAAGAGTCAATTTAAAATCACACGCCATATTAAGATATTTAAATACGTCATATATTTATTTTTAAAAAGACTTATAACTTTGAATCGTTATATAAGTCAATTTGCTTAAATATACTAAAATCTCAATAAGTATATAATATCAAGATATTATTATAAATTTTTAATATATAGACATCATCAAGGGTAAAATATATTTATACTTATCATATTTACAATTTACCAAAAAATACTAATCATATTTACTTAAATAGGCTAGCCTGTAAGGCTTACAAGGCTTGTTGAATGGCCTGAGCCTGGCCTTTTTAACTAAATAGGCTTTTCAAAAAGCCTAAGCCTTGGCTATTTACCAATTTGGTCTGGCCTGGCCTGGGCCTGTGGTAGGCTAGGTCATAGGCCCCTACGAACGGCCTGGCCTATTCCCACCCCTAGTCGTCGTTACAAATTGAGAGCGCATATGTATTGACACAAATCATTTTCCCTTATAAAAAGGAATGAAAGCAAATAAAAAAGTTTGGGATAATTGGAAAGTGCGAGTAACGACCACACCTCATGCTCCTCCACAACCTTCGTCGTTCTCCTGCTTCTGGTACTGTTGCTCTTTCTTTCTTCAACGTTGAATAATTTCCCTTCATGTCATGCAAAATTCAAAGTTATGCTTGTGATTGTGCTTCACTGTGCTTGTATCAGGGAGCGTGTCATTTCTCGTTGGTAATGGATTCTTCTGCCGTAAGAGTCAGAGAGTTGTCAACAGATGTTCATTCAGGATTAGTAATTCTTCTCTGCCTTCAATTGAGCAACTCAGTGATGCACGAGTCATATATTCCGTTGCTCCATCCATGGGCCACAATCAGGTATATATATATTATACGTATGCCATGAAATCTGAATGTGTTATGTTAATATATAGGATAGGATTGCAGTTGTTAATTGTTTCGAATTCGAAACCACCAAGTTCGTTTTTCTCAAGTTCTTTTGGATGACTTGAATTTCTTAATTAGTGTCTGTTAAGTGCAATGTGAACGGACTTGGTCTCAATCTAGATAAGTTATGTTCACTTTTTATCTTGAAGTCCGTGCTAACGTCTATTTGTAGTATCGGTGCCAACAGATATCCAAACATAGGCTTTGATGTGTGTTCTCTTTTTAAACTACTTAAGCCTGTTTATCCTGGAATACACTTTGTTTTTATGACTCACAACTTTCAAAATAGAACACTTGGTAACTAATTATTTATGATGTGATCTTATCTTATTCCTTTTTTCCTACTTTTGGTTAGAAATAAACAGCTCCAGAGATTATGTGTGTTGTCCACTATGTCTGAAATCACGCTTTTGTGATTGTAATTTGGATGTACCACTTATAACAGGAGTCTCATCCAGAATCACATTTTAGAGTTCCTTCAATTGTGAATGCTCTAGAAGAAATGAAGCTCACTCCGAAGGTACTACAAGCAATGGGGATTATGCTTCAGTATCTCCATCTGTGTCATCTGTATATGTCTTGGTGGTATCTTCTTATAATGTATTTCTTTTAAACTTTTAATATCACTTCATGTAGACATTGACATTTGATAACTTATTTGTGTCTTAAACTCACACACTCCAAAACAAAAAAGATCTTTAGCATAAAAATCTTGGTTCAAAGTTGAACACCTTAAAAGAAGAAAAATAGTTGCTAAGTAAGTAAACTACATTTTATGATCTATAATATATTGCCATCTTCTTTTGTTAATTCAATTGCAATGTTTCCTATTTGGTTGAAAGAGAAATCAACCTCTTGGTAATCTGTTGCTATAAGTTTGTGCTCATGAGTCCCCTGGATGATATGTGGAATTGTGTTACGATTAGCCATACTTGTATTGGCATTAGTAAAGTAATATCGTTTCCACAATATCTTCTTTTCGTTATGATTCAGTTTCGTGGCTCTGAGATAATTGAACTTCAACATTTTGAGCCTGCATCGGTCGATGACATTGCAAGTGTGCATGCAAGAGCCTATGTTTTTGGGCTTGAAAAGGTAACCTTTATCAAAGAAAATTACTTGGCTTAATTTATTTTTTATGTTAGAGGTTGCATTTTCTAAATTACTGCATTTTTTGTATAATTTTATATTATACTTTGTAAAGCGTGGTTTGCAAATAAGCTAATATCTTATCTATTTTTTTCACCTTACATATCCCCCAATTCTCCGTGTTTTATTTCCCACAATCATTGGTAGATTCTAAGGTTTATTTATTCGTTGACTTTGCAGTACGCTGTGACATCACTTTTGCTGATTATTTTCACTTGATGCATGCTTTGCTTCTGATTTAATGCACAGCAATGATAAAACATCATACCAAGGATTGCTTCTGCACACTAAGTTGTTCACAGGGTATTTATGGTCAATTATATGTCTTACTAATGTCTTATGAATTCTGATTAGTCTGTTCTTAGTTTTTAGCTCAAAATTTCATCATCAGTGGCCATTGGCATAGTTTCTTCTATGATTAAGCATTTCGTGATTTGTATTTAACCTGATTTTACCATTGCATAGAAAATTCTTGATCTGCAGTTTGACATGTTTCCTCTTCTGAATCATCACAGGTTATGGATCAAGCTATGGAGAAGGGACTTATTTTAATTGAGGGTTCTGGACCAACATATGCTACTTCCACTGTAAGTGCCATGCTCTGAGCTCTATCTTTCTTTTCCAAGCTCACAGTGATTGCAGAAAGTCCTTCTATTCTGGAAACTTTATATTTTAATTCACTGTGGTAGAAGATGAATTTATCCAGTGAGAAGTTACAATGGTTGCCATGTTTTGCTTTCTTATGGTTGTATTCATGATGCTGCAGACCTTCCAGGAGTCAATAGTTGCAGCTGGTGCTGGATTAGCCTTAGTTGATTCAGTGGTAATCTCTTAACCTAGCATGTCCATCTCTTGGTGATAATCTGTGTGTGTGTTTTGGGGAGGGGTAAGTGAGTGGATTTGGATATTATATGCCTGCTTCTTCTGGTGAAAATGACTAGTGCGTTCTCTGCCGGAATTTGGATCTTTGCTTTATCAGAACAAAATATTAACTGAAAATAGATATGCTAGGGAACATCTGACCCGGTGGTGGTGGGCCTAACAACATACTGTTTTTTTATCTTTCAATGTTATAGAAACATGGCATCAATGCCTGTCCTGTATGACCTAGAGGTCCGAGTTTGATCCTAGTTGCCCATACTTTTCATGATCATTTTGAATTTTAGCACAGGGTGAAGGTTGTATACATTGTTGCTACTTTAAGTCTAAAGGGATTTATGAAAGGGGTTGTGTACATTGTTGCTACATTTTAGAATAGTTAGTCTTTGACAAGGTAACTAGAGATTCCACTCCTTATTTGGAGATAAGTTTCTGTTATCAAATTTCACGTGCAGGTTGCAGCTTCAAAGATAAAGAGAGATCCACCCACAGGTTTTGCTTTGATAAGACCCCCAGGACATCATGCTGTTCCACAAGGACCAATGGGCTTCTGCGTTTTTGGAAATGTGGCCATTGCAGCCCGTTATGCTCAGCGTGTTCATGCACTAAAGCGCGTTTTTATAATTGACTTTGATGTTCATCATGGGAATGGAACAAATGATGCTTTCTATGATGATCCAGATATATTTTTCCTTTCATTTCATCAAGTAAGCTGCAAGATTTGTTTGTAGCTCTAATTAAGACTTCATCAAATATCTATATGTCACTCCCTTTCTCACACCGAATTCCCACACATTTACGCACCTTCAATTGGATAAAGATAAAACAGAATACCCCTTCCTGGTGTGCTAAAATGTGAAGAAAATTGTAAGATTTTGAGCCTTGCTATATTTAAAAACTTTTGTGGCTCAGGATGGAAGCTATCCAGGTACCGGAAAATTTGATGAGGTAGGTACTGGTGATGGTGAAGGAACCACACTAAATCTGCCTCTCCCTGGAGGATCAGGTGATACTGCTATTAGAACCGTGTTCGATGAAGTTGTTGTACCATGTGCTCAAAGATTTAAGCCAGACATCATCCTTGTTTCTGCCGGGTGAGTCTTTCATTGAATCATTCTCATAAAAGCAAAGACATATACACCGTCAATTTCAACAAGCTACTCATAGAAGCTTCTCTCCAAAATTGACTTTGGCTTTAAAATCATTTGCAGAAATTGTCCCCAATCGTGTGTTTTACATGTGCTTTCATTTGTTAGGTATGATGGTCACGTGTTGGATCCACTAGCAAATCTTCAATTTACAACTGGGACATATTACATGCTTGCATCCAGTATCAAACAACTAGCAAAAGATTTATGTGGGGGTCGATGTGTGTTTTTCTTGGAAGGAGGATACAATCTCAAGTCTCTTTCATATTCAGTGGCCGACTCATTCCGTGCTCTCATCGGGGATCAAAGCTTGGCATCCGAGTTCGATAACCCCAACATTTTGTATGAAGAGCCAACAGCTAAGATTAAGCAAGCAATTCAGAGGATTAAACACATTCATTCCCTGTGAGGTTTTTGTAAATCAAAACTTGTCATGACAAACATGTAAAGTTTCATTTATATGGGTTTCACACCAAGTTTATGTATATACCCCTTATGGTCTTTGAACAAGAACTCCAGTTATGACTTATTAGGTGCCATGCAGTCATATAAAATGATCATGCAGTGTACGTTCTGCACTACTATGTAATTTTAAGTTATTTATACATTTACAATTACGATAGTTTAATTTTTTAAAAAAATTATCCAACAGCTTTGGTGATATTTGAACTTCAGGATAGAGTACACACCCAATTGACACACACAATTTCTAGGTGTTCTAAAACTGCTAGTAATTTACAAAGTTGTAAAATATCTTTCCGTAAACTGATTTATGGAGGAGTGTATTTATAGATTTACATTTCTTATTTTAGTTTCTAAAATATATGTTTGAAAATGCATCTGGAAATTAATTTTTATATTTTTGTCGTATTGTATAAGACCACCAAAAATTACAGGTGTCGATTTTAGTTACTAAAATCTCATGACCCTTTTTAAAAAATCTAAACACTTCCCATATCCCAATTCCTTTTAGCATTGAGGCTAGCCAAAAAGAGAAAAATAATAAGAAATACCATCTGAGTATATATTGTTGTCACGTCACTTGTATTGAGGGGGAAATGTACTTCTATTAAATGTATGAAATTGTATATCAGTATGTACATTTGTAAAAGAGTTGAAGACACAAGGAAAAAAAAGACTAGCCAGAAGACCTAATAAAAGACGTTACAATTACCTCGAAAACAAAACAAAAACTCATAGTATGTTTGGATCAGTTTGTCATTCATCAGAATCAATTCTGAAATACAGAAACTACTCACAAAAGCTTATCCCTAAAATTGATTATGCTTTCAGAGTCAATTGTAGAAGATTTCCAAATATGCAAATATATTTGTTGTGGCCTTTTATGTTTTGAGTTTTATTTAGTTTTGTAGGACTTGATTTGGCAGCAACATAGCTTACTCACAAGCGATCTGTATTGAACACAGAATGCCCCCTTGGTGGTGTTGAATGTTGGTGAACCTGGTTGACATATTCTTCATTTGTCATCATAGTATTGTCTGGTGTTACTGACCCATCTGCTTCTAACCCTGCCCCAATGTATTGCTGCACTACCAACACTGAAGCAGTTGCTGCAAAATCTGAAGATGCTAACAAATCCCCAATTGCTCCTAACTCTGGACACTCACTCCAATCAGTGAGTCCTGCTGTGAGAGGTGATATCATCCCTTGTCCTCTCCCAACTATGAAGAGTCCATGAATATCATACATTGACCTTATTGCTGCCACTGTCTCCTCCCCATTGTTCACCATCTTCTCCATGTAATCAATTGAATCATCATTTGCATTACTCACCATAAACCAATTTATTAACTTGTCATCAAGTTGCTTCTCTGTGTCCTTATCTGTTTCCACTGTTAGTATCCTCGGCTCATCCGGGTAGAGGCTAGGATGACTCTTTGGCTCCACTACATCTTCCCCCGGGATGAATCGCATCACGGTAAGGCTTATCCCGGGATGTTCAGACATCCTCCATCCATAGCTCAATGCCTCTCTATCATCTGGCCCTCCAAAGAACAATACAGCAACCTGATGAGACACTTGATCTGCCGCCAAACGGTTCGAGCTATTCAAGCCTCTATCTACTAGTATCCCAACTGAGCAAGGTGCATTTGCTAGTACATTTTGGTTAACACTGCGAAACACCATGTTGGTAGCTTCCATGGCACCATCTACCGTTTGTTGCTTGTGAAAAGGGATGATTATGAAGGCGACACGCTTTTCCTGCGCCAAGTTGCATATATCCTCATGCATAGTGGAGTAAGGGGAGACTGCTGTTAAGGGCTGGACAGTGATGTGATCAGCGTGCTGCTCGTAGTTTTCAAAGGCGTTGATTATGTGGTCAGATTGAGCTTGAGTTCTGTTAAGGGCAGGGTGATCTGGCTTCCCTGAGCTGTGGACAATGAGCAATGCTGATGTACGGCCAGAGAGTTCTACCAAATGGAGGACATAGACACATATAGGGGACTTCTTTGTTGGGTTTGTGGCTTCAAGAAGGTTGATCATTGTTGGAACATTTCTAGGGGTGTGGATGCAAACTAGGACTCTGAACTCACAATCTCTTTTTGACATCTGAATGGTTCTTCTTTTATAAGATATGAACCCCCTTGATGGTTTGTATATAGCAGAAATACCAGGTACAATTATTCCAGTCATTAGTATAGTTATAATTACCATGGTTGCAAATGCTCCATCATCCAAAACCTGCAAGGGTTTATAAGGGAATGAATCAATGAAAGGAGTTAATAGATGTAGTAGCACTACTATATTGGATTGAAATCTCATGTCCCTGAATTGGACCCGTATTCCTGCAGTCAGGGAATCCTGCATTCAGTGCACTCAGTCGGCCTCCGCTGATCTTTGATCAAATGGCTCAGACTTAAAAGAGGTTACTATACCCTTAAAATACTCTCTTTATATTTGAACTGTATGATCTTGATGGGAAGGCTTTAGTTACGTGACTTCACTGAATTCAGGATTTCCTGACAGTAGGGAATCCGAAGTTCCTAAATTATGTCTCATTCCCTATTTTATCAATAAAATGTTGACATGTCAATTAAAAGTCATCATGTAAATGTTACTTCCCGACTTACGTATTTTTTAAATGACACGTCAAGATTTCATTGGTGGGAAAAAAATTTAAGACAACATTTGAGCACAAAAGATCTTCCATAATATAGTATATAGCATATATTCTTTTCTACTACTAGTAATAGTAGTACCTTCTGATCCCTACCAATATTAAGCAAGATAATTTCAACAAGGCCTTTTGTGTTCATTAGCAAGCCAAGTGCAACTCCTTCACTAAATGACATTTGATAAGAGACTGCAACAATCAAAGTTCCAGCAATTTTGCCAATGCAAGCTAGAACAACCAGAAGGAACATGATTCCCCAGGTGAGGAACCCTTTAATGAGTCCTACATTAGTCTTCAACCCACTAATGGCAAAAAAGAGAGGGAGCAAAAGTCCAGACACAAAATCCTCCAGCTTTTCCACAAGAGCAAGACCAAGTGACCCATTTGGGATTGTCAAACCAAACACAAAAGCTCCAAAAACAGAATGAGTCCCTATAGCATCAGTGATGAAACCTGAGATCATAACACCAGCTAGAATCAAACAAATGTAGAAATCACTGAAAGTTTCGCCTTCTGGGGTTTTCCTTATTATCCACATTATTACAGGTCTCACAGCAAAAACATTAAACACCACAAAAGCTGAACATGACAACACAACCATGCATGAAGTCAAGGTTGGTTTTTTATTCTCAGCAATGGTGACAGCAAGAGCCAAAAGTACCCAAGAAAACACATCATTGACTAGTGCAGCTGAGAGAGCAACCTTCCCCATCTCAGTGTTGATGAGTTTGAGCTCAGCAAGGATCCTTGCAAGCACAGGAAATGCTGTGACAGAGAGAGTGACCCCAAGAAACAGCATGAAAGCTACTTCATTGGTTTCTGCCTTAGAAATTCTGATCCAGATGATGGAGAAGATGGCTCCCAGGGCGAAAGGCGCAACCATGCCGGCAAGTGCTACGGTCACCGCCTTTTTACCAGTGCGCCGTATTGCAGATATGTCCATCTCCACACCCACCAAGAAGAGGAAATATAGAAGACCAACGTTTGCCATTGTTTCAATCACCATCACACTTCTTAGAGGGAACACTGCATCAGCAAACTTCTTGCTTCTTCCAAGCACTGAAGGACCCAATATTATTCCTCCCTGTGCACATGCATGACAAAATAATGTCAGCTATGATTTGTATGATAAATTTCAAATTCAACATTGATACATTTAGAGTTTCACACCCACTTTCTCATCTATCCCAATTTCACTTCTTTTTACTTCATATCTCTCTTCTTTTTCCAACACATCCCTCATCATATCTCACATTTCTCCTTCTTTTTTTTTTTCTTTCTCCATGTGTTCGGTTACACATTTGGGAGTCTTAGAATCAACTCTAACTGACCATAATCACTTTTAGGTGGTTATATTGTGCAAGAACTAGAGAGATTACATTCTACCGTGGACATAATCAATTATGAGATTTCATAATTGGATTTCTCAACATTATCTCATAAAAACCACTTTTCTCATAGACGTATCTCAACATAAATCATTATATTTCCTTCTCACTTTTATCATAATCAAACTTACCAAAGTCAATTCTCAAAGTCAATTCTCACACAACCTTGATCGAAACACACACTTTTCCACTCCGGGCGCAGGGGAGGGGTGTCAACATATAACATTATAATATATTTGAAAATTCCTTCTACAATTAATTCAAAAGTCAGTGAAGTATATGTAAGTAGTTTCTAATTTGATTTTGAGATAATAAAAGTTGATTCAAATATGCTACAAGTTTAATGATCAGTTATTAGTCTTTTGATCACAATGTCATATGCATGAGATGAAAACTATGGGGTTTGCAGAGAAAACTAACCATGATTTCAGCAATGACGCGAGGCTGGTGGATGGGCCTAAGTATGAAGACGAATATGCGGGTGACAATGACAACTAAAATGACTTGCAAGATGAAAAGAGGGAGAGAATAGTGCAAAGGGTTTTCTCCTTGCCATATCCCATTTGTTGTTATCATATTTGGGGAATAGCACACTATGTCATCCGTTGCGTTTTTGTCCGATGACATTTTTTCTTTCCTCAATCACCACTATTGACACAAGTTACACTTCCTCTTGTGTATAGGCTTCTTCAATTATATGTTTTTTCAACTATGCATGACCTGAGTTTTACCAAGGACTATAGCCTATAGGGTATGCATGCAGCATCTTCAATGAGCTTTGCATGCAAAATCTGAATGGTGTAATGTGTGATTTTGGGTGACAGGTAAATTAATTCAAAGTGAGAAATGGAGAAGATAGAAGAAAAAGATGAAACTTTTTGTTTTGTTTTTTTGTGGGGGAACGAAAATCAGAAAGGAAAGGGAAGAGAAAAGAAGTGATGTTTGTTTTGTTTTAGTGGTTGCCCACTCAAGTGGGAGTTCTGCTTAATTTTCATGGCTTGTGTTGTGTAGAGGGGTCTCTATTTTAAGAACAATAGGGATTTTAGAGAAAGTTGATGTGCAGCGTGATAGAGATTAGAGAGTATCCATGAAGCGCAAGAGAATAAATTGAAAGGGGATCGTACGGTTGTGATTGATTCTTTAGGAAATAATGTGGACTTTAGAAAATTATAATATTTATTATATTGCTTATATTTCTGTTTATTATAATGAGGAAGAGACACGTGGCTTTTAATAAATTTTAGGCGCATAAATTTCTCCTCTTCATTAATACTAGAATACAATCGGTTGTTATCTCATTTAATTTTATTTGAAATTTAATATAATATCAATCAATTAATTTAGAATATAATAATTGTTTAAAAAAATATAATGCTACTTTTTATATAAAACAAAATCTCACGTTACATATACATAAAGAAATCTCTATAGTTAAAACGAAGATATTTAACAAATTGATATGTTGAATTTTCTATCTGGTAAATTAATATGTGAATTTTTTTTTATGAGATTGAACCAGAAGCTGACACCTCACCAAATCAGTCTTAAAGAAGTTATTCTTTTCTAATACACCCTCTGGTCACATCAATCAATATATATATATATATATATATTAGAAAAGAACAACTTCTAGCATGACGTGTCGCTCTCACAGGCCAAGTTAGTGACGTGTCGCTCCCAGATTAATTCTCACCTAATATTTTACATGTAAGCTCTTTCTCCTTGGCCCCACTTGCCACATGTGCCCTGATTTTTTCTTACCTTATTTCTCCTTAATAAAAAAAAATACATTTTTAAATTTTAGATTTGATTAGGATTTAGGTTTTTTATTTCTGGATTTTATCTTAATTTATATTATTATTTATTTTTAGAGTATTAATTAATTTTTATGGTATTTTTATTGAATTTTCGGATTGTTAATTAATTCCGGATTTTATGAGTTTTTATTGTGATTTGCTAGATTTTGATAGTTTTTACCTATATTTATTTAGTACATTTTTTAATTTTAGATTTGATTAGGATTTATGCTGTTTATTTCATGATTTTATCTTAATATAAAATCTGTGATAAGTGATTTAAATCAATAATACATCTCATCACCAAAAACCCTCTTAAAACCCTGCCTACCTCCACCATCTCCTCCATGGAATTCATCTCCTCCATGCAATTCTCATCCCATCTCTCCACTGAACGGAACCACCCCCACAAAATCGTCTCATCTCTCCACGGAACCACTTTGCCATCGACTTGCAATCGCATCCCTCCGATTTGCTGCCTTGGACTGATTGGGAAGGTTGCAGATGGAGGTTTCAAATTATTTTCTTCCTTTGCTTGCATAATATGTTATGGTTTTTTTCAATTTTATTTTACTTTACCTTTAACTTTCATTCACTCATGTTTGACTTCAAGGTCAATTTCGTTCATCACTTGCCATGCTAATTTCAAATTATTTTCTTCAGGTTTTTTTTTATAGATATTCCACCAAAAGAGATTCTTTGGAAGTCATGGATGGTGAGTCTATTTTATATTCTATATGAAATTTTGCAATATTTTGATTTGTTTTTTATTTTTTCTGATTCTCCTTTGTATGTGATTCTATTTTATTCGTTTTTCTTAATTTGCATCTAAAATTTGTGTCTTATGTTATAGGAGGTGAAACATTGATCTGTGTATGTTTTGATTAACCTAATCATTGTCAGTGAAGTGGATTGAGGGAGTGAAAGAATTGAGAGGAGAGAAAGGAGAAGTTGTAGATTTTTTTCCTTGCAACTTTTTTATTTGGTATTTTTTTCTTTTTGCCTGCTTCTTGCACCGAGAAAATTAATTATTATTGTTGGTGCTTGCCGTTACAACTACAGAACTACATATCATGGATGAGATTTTACTGCTTATCTTTGTTCGCTCAAGCTATACTATTGAGGTTAGGCTTTTAAAACTGGTGCTATCCTTTCTAATATGCTAAACGCCTAAACCAATGTTCTAACAATAAATTGATTTCCTTGGCTTCCCCTGAAGCATTTGACATGAATTTATCCGTAGGTACAGAACGGCAATGAGGTGCATACCTCTTTCTGACTACACTCTCTGATTCTCAGCTAGCTGACGATGAAACATGATTGATGACTCAAGATCTTATCTTGCTCTCATTTCAAGTAAGCCACGAAACATGTGAGACCAGTACTCATGGAGGTTTTTCTCAGTCCATTATATGTATATATTCACCAGATAAGAGATAGAGATGTGTGTTTGGTGTTGCACTACTTTGATGCATATGTATATATTCACTAGATAAGAGATAAAGATGTGTGTTTGGTGTTGCACTACTGTGATGCATATATAGTTTTGCTGACTTAGTTCATCAATTCTACATCTATCTATATTAAAAGTCACTTTTCGAAGGCAATATTAGATTTTATAATTAATCATTGTTCTACTATGGTTCAATTAATCAAACTTTAGTGTGATTGGAAGTCTTGCTTGCATGAGTGTGTAATTATCACATTACGATTTAGTATCAGCATATGTTTTTGATTTGGTTATTGTACTTTCAACAACAGTGCTACATAAAGCAAAGAGTTGTTTTAGCCGTTCAACAAATATAATGGGTCTAAAATTTCTAGGGGGTTTTCTTCCATTCATCTTCTTTAGTAGCATGTGATTAGTTTCCCCTTACAAATAGATCTGATTGGTTATGGAAACCACTGGAAGGCCATAGCCAAAAAGTGGCTTCAATTCATTCTTTGGCTTTCATATCTGTCTGCAAATTTGATTGCTATCTTTGCACTATCATAGCTAGATTGATGTTGCACATATTGCTATTATGTTTGGTGGTCTTTAGTCTATCCTACTCTAACATGTCTATCAATCTCATTTCATGAGTTCTTGATTTTCTGTTACTTAGAATGCAGATACGGTTGGAAGCTACTGATTTGGAAGCAAGTTTCATTTGAATTAGCATGAGTTCATATTAATTCATGTTAAAGTTGGACAACAATCAGGAATAGCACCTAGGATTGCTGCTGATTTGGAAGCAAGTTTCATTTGATTTTTTAATTAGAAATAAATATTTTAATGATTTAAATTCAAAATGTGATACCTTCTTACTTTATGAAGTGCTTTTTTATGCCAAAGAACAGACTCTGATTGCAGTGAAAACAAAATTTGCATATGATGTTAGGTACTGTGTGGAATTTGTGAGTGTGTTTGTGGATAATTTATAAGAAAAGCGGTGGTGATAGTGAGGTAGAGAAATCTGAGAGAGATTTTGATGTAAATGGAGATTTTTCTTTCTTATGAGATTGGACTTTTAATCCTTATCCACACCATTCGAAATTTCCATTATTAATACTATTATTTTCGACACTTATGTCACTGACAAATAATAATTAGGTTCTGATGTAATGTATATTCTTTGTAATGGAGAATTAAGTAGTTGTTTTTAAGAGTCTTTTATATATAATTCAGATGTAAACACTATGCACTCAGCTATCACTTGAGCACTAGAGCAAGTAAAGGGAGCATACTACGACTGCTTTATTATTCTGAATTTTTTATCGCAGAAATGCTCCGGTAAGTACAACAAGCTCAAAAGCAGAATAGCATGATGAACCAAACCTTTCAGCTCCAAACTGTCAAGACCTTCGCTAGAAATTTGTTCTAAAGTACGCCCATTAGTACTACTATAAGAGCAAAGCAACATGCTTCTTATATTGGGAGATAGACAAAAGCAGAGGTTGCCTTAGTAAGCTTTCTCACCTGGATCAACAGAAAAAGCAACTGAAACTCGATCGATGAAAGTTTGAATGGCAAGGTTTACTCTTAAAGTCTTCGGCAGGAGGAGGATACAAGAGATCGACCTTGAAGCAAGCAAGGTATGGTGGGTGTCATCATCTTCATCGATATTACCCACCAGATAGACTTGAGAAAAGACTTTCAGGCATCCTGAGAGTAAGGAGAAGCTGAATCTAAATGTATTAGAAAGAGCCTAAAAGCTTTTATATCTAGGAAGAATATTTTAGATGAAAATACTTCTACATAAAAATAAATGTTAATAAGATTTCATCGGAATTTTTTTTTGTTACAAGAAAAACATAATATAATATAGTTTGATGTTAATTTTTTACTACATAATGATATAGTCCACTTTAATTTTTTTGTACAAATTATTATAGGAGTTAAATTCTCCTACGGAAGAAATATATTTTAACAAGAAAGTACCTTCATTAAGTATTAATTAATTTATCAAATACAATAACAAATTTCGCGGTACATTCTTTTTTTTCTAAGATTAAAATATGTTCTGAATGTTTTATTGGTGATTCTTCATATCTATAATTTGTGTTATTGTCTTTAGGCACATGAAGAATGTAAAACGACTTCATGTTGATATGAGTCAAACTTAGTTTATTTTATTCTGTAAAAAGTGAACTCGCATAATCACGTACATAAAGAATCTTTTCTCTTTTTTTCATTGTAGATTAAATCAGCTATTGTTTATTAGCCATCATTAAACCACATCCCCTAATATGTTTTGCATAATTTGATATTTGGTTAACCAATTTTTTTATTAGTTATTCAATTGTACGAAGTTCAATCTATACAACAAGGGTTTTAATTTAAGACTTTTTATCCACTTTGCTCATCATTTCACACTCTTTTATTTCATCCGTTGTTTATTATATTTTTAATGATCAAGGTATTAATTGACCTATCAAATATAAGATGTATTCCCCGTGCAACGCGCGGGTAAAAAACACTAGTATATAAGAAAAAAACATTTTTAGGTTCATTCATTTAATGAATGTATCTAGTCATTATTAATGGTTAGATACATTCATTAAATGAATGAACCTAAGATGTTTTTTTGCTTATATATGTGACCGGAGGGTGTATATATTGATTGATGTTGATATTGATATTATATATTGATTGATTACAGATAAAGAAAGTAATACATCCTCCGTAGTCCTTACGATCGACTGATTCATCTTCACCTACACAGTTTTGCTCTATGGGTGCAGATAGTTGTGGCCATTATCCTGATGATGATGTATTAAAGAAGAAGCTTGAGCACTTGGTGTGCACCGAGCTGGAATCACACATCGGCAATGGCGACAAGGTCCTCGCTGAGTTCATCATGGAGTTGGGTCGTTCCTCTGAAAACCTTGAGGAATTCCACGCGAAGCTGATGGAAAACGGTGTCGTAATGCTCGATTACTTAGAGCTAACCCTCCTCACCATTATTCACGCCAATCTGAAATACATAGATATGGACACAAGTGAGAGAGACCGAGGTAGAGGGAGATATGATGAGGAGGCAGATCAGGAAGAAAGTGCTGAGGAAGAGCTTGAGATCGAGTTGAATTAGGATGAACCTGTCTTCTTGCAAGGGCAGACCAGATACTCAATGGATAAGATTTGTAAGAATCCAGAAGGCTCTCTAGGTCGTGCTGCAGCGCTCCAGTCTGCACTTATAAAAGAGCGGAGGGAAGTACGAGAACAACAACAACGCACAATGCTTGATTCAATTCCAAAGGATCTCAATCGTCCTTAGGAAGACCCTATGCCAGAGACAGGTCAAAGGCTTCTTGCCCAGGAGCTCAGGGGCGTTGGCTTATCGACCTATCATATGCCAGAATGGAAGAAGGATGTTTATGGGAAAACCATTACTTTTGGCCAAAGGTCAAAGCTTTCTATTCAGGACCAGAGGCAGAGTTTGCCAATTTACAAGTTGAAAAAAGAATTGATTCAGGCTGTCTGTGATAATCAGGTTGCTAAACACACACTTAACAAAGCTGGCTGTCCAAAGGAGAGAAAATACTTCTTCTTTTTTTGTCAATAGAGAAAATACTTGTAAAAAGAAACATTGGACAAGAAGGTCCAATTCCTTAGTAAAATCAGATTTTTTAATTTTCAGATGAGAGGCCCAACAGCAGCCCGCCCCCCCCCTCTCAGGACATCTGTCTTAGACCCATGCCAATGTACTTTGTTGAGCACCCCACTGATGAGGAGGAGGAGGAGCTGGGAGGAAAGGGGACCATTAACCAGGAAAATGAACTACAACTCATAACTGGATTTCACCAATCATTGTCACTAAAGAGAAGGAGATCAGAAGAATCCCTAACACAATCTGCTGTTAATAATGATAGCTCATTGCTAATAATCAAGAGAGCAAAAAGGTCTGACCATGGAGAGACTTCCAAGGATGGAAACACAGATGTTGACACCTACATGACTGAGGAGGCGGGTCTAGCCATGCCCCCCACTCTTCCATGACTACAATGAGCTGGAATTGTCGTGGGGTGGCGGCCGCCGCAACAATGAGGGAACTTAGAGCTGTTGTCTCTAAGCATAGGCCTGCCATCCTCTTCCTTATGGAATCCAGGGCCAAAAGGGAGAGGTTAACCACTATAAAATATAAACTGGGCTTTAATAACATGTTTTGTGTGGACCCTATTGGTACAGCTGGGGGTTTGGCTCTATTCTGGACGAAAGACATCACCATCCAAATCCTTGATAGCTCCCCTAATTTTATCCACACTTCTCTTAGCTCTAAACCTGATTTGAAGAACTGGATCACGACTTTTACCTATGGTAATCCTACTCCCCAGGGAAGGCGCAACCTCTAGCCCCGCATCAACAGGTTTCACCCGGGAGACAATTTGCCTTGGAACCTAATTGGGGATTTTAATGAAATCCTCTTCCACCATGAAAAAGAGGGACTGCGTCCACAATCCCGGTTAGGCATCCACAGATTTAGAGAATTCCTCCACAATTCCAATCTGATGGACATGGAAGTCAAGGGGTGCAAGTTCACTTGGGAAAGTAACCCACATAATGGTTTTGTCACTAGGGAAAGAATTGATAGATCTATATCAAATTGGGCCTGGGCTAGCAGCTTCCCAAACTCTAAGGCTACAGCGTACAAGTCTATAAGTTCAGATCATGCGTTTATTATCCTCAACCCTAATCCGGTGGCTAGGAGTGCAACACGATTTAAGTATGAACTTTACTGGGATGAACATTCCCAGTGCAAGGACATAGTGGAGGAAGGCTGGCTAAGTCCTAACCCAGCTGCTGACAGCTGGAAGGACCTTCTGAACCGTTTCAAAGGATCCAAGAGCAGCCTATGGAGATGGCAAAAGAAGACTTTTAAAATTGCCAACCAAGAGATAGAAAAGCTGAAACAATACCTACAACTTATTCGGGAAAGAGACCAACATCTGATAAATTGAGAAGAGGTGAGAAAAATCAAGAACCAGATTGCAGAACTATGGGAACAAGAAGAATTTTATTGGGGACAGCGATCCAGAGTAAAGTGGGCTCAGTATGGGGATAGAAACTCGCGGTTCTTCCACGCTTCCACCTTCCAAAGGAGAAGCCAAAACAGACTAGAAAGGCTAAAAGATGCACAAGGGGAATGGGCTGAGGGGCAACATGAAATTACGAAGGCCTTCACTGATTATTACACAGTCCTCTTTACTTCCCAGGGCACTCAACATATTGATGAGTGTCTCCTCCATTTTCCCAAATGTGTTTCCCCTACTACCAATAACAAACTAAATGAACTGGTTACTGATCTGGAAATCTCTGAAGCAGTCAACTCGCTTGGTGGGCTTAAAGCACCAGGGCCTGATGGCCTGAATGGTGTATTTTTTAAATCTCATTGGAATACAGTTAAGGAAGCAGTTTGTAAGGCGATACAGGATTTCTTTACTAATGGCAACCTGAATCCTGAAATAAATGAAACAATTGTAGCCCTTGTCCCGAAAATCCCTACCCCGGAAAGTGTGGCACAATATCGTCCAATTAGTTGTTGTAATTTCATTTTCAAGGTTATTTCTCGGATTATAGTTACAAGATTGGCAGAAAGTCTCAAAGAAATTATATCTCCAAATCAGAGTGCTTTTATTGAGGGGCGTATGATCCAAGATAATATCTTAGTTGCACAAGAAGCGTTCCATGGCATTGTTAACAGAGGAAGGGATACAAAAAACTCTTGATCTATTAAGTTAGACATGAGTAAAGCCTATGACCGCCTAGAATGGAACTTCCTAGAAAGAACCCTAGTTGCCTACGGTTTTGAGGAAGTCTGGATCTCAAGGGTCATGACACTAGTCAAGGGTGCAACCTACAAACTAAAGATCAATGGAGGTTTGAGTGACAGAATCTTCCCACAAAGGGGTATTAGACAGGGGGATCCCTTATCCCCCTATCTCTTTGTTCTCACTTCTGATGTACTATCCTTCCTTTTGAATCGGGCCTTAACTGAAGGGAATCTTCAGGGTTGCAGACTAGGCACTCATGCTCCTGCCCTCTCTCATCTACTATTTGCAGATGACTCCCTCCTTTTTGCCCACACCTCTCAACAGGAAGCTATCACTCTCATGCAAATCCTTAATTCCTACTCTCTCGCATCTGGGCAAAGAATAAACCTTGCAAAATCAGATATCATTTTCAGCAAATCTACACCTATGCACACTAAGCTAGCTTTCTCAAACATCCTCAATATCCCTGTGTGGGATAACCCTGGACAATACCTTGGTCTCCCGGCCATTTGGGGGCGCAACAAAACCAACTCTCTTGCGTGGATTAAGGATACTATTCAAGAAAAAATGAATGGCTGGAAAAGTACTTTCCTCAATCAAGCGGGCAAGGAAGTACTTATTAAATCAGTCATCCAGGCCATCCCCTGCTATGCTATGGCCATTGTGAGATTCCCAAAAACCTTTTGTTCTACCCTCAATTCCATGGTTGCTAATTTCTGGTGGAGAGGTCAGGGAAAAGATATGGGTATACACTGGAAATCTTGGGATTGCATAATTCAGAGGAAAGAAGATGGGGGAATTGGATTTAGAGATTTTAATTGTCAGAACATAGCTAATCTAGCTAAGCAAGCTTGGAGAGTGCTTACCAACCCAGAGGCTCTGTGGGTTAAAATACTCAAATCTATCTACTTTCCCCACCACAATTTCCTGGATGCCCCCCTGGGCCCTAAACCCTCTTGGACTTGGAAAAGCTTACTAGAAGGCAGAGATTTTATAACAAAACATGGCAGATGGGCAGTAGGTAATGGTACTACAATCAATGCCTGGGATATGAGTTGGATTGCTTCTGGAGAAAGGATATCCAGACCCCCCCTTGCACCTAACCTACGTGTTAGTGATCTACTTTTCCCGACAAGGGGTGGCTGGGATATACAGAGATTAATTGCTATGTTCCCTCATCAACTAGTCCAGAAAATCCTCACAACTCCAGTGAGCCACCTAAGCAGCACTGATGTTTTTTTCTGGCCCTTTACTCCAAGAGGAGACTATTCCGTAAGCTCTGGCTATCAAGTGGCTCTTACTAACAGGCCACTTCAAAGCCCAATATCCAATAGCTCTCATCAGTTCCAGAAGATCCTATGGAGCCACATATGGAGTTGCAACATTCCGCACCATTACCACTCAAATCTATCTACTTTCCCCACCACAATTTCCTGGATGCCCCCCTGGGCCCTAAACCCTCTTGGACTTGGAAAAGCTTACTAGAAGGCAGAGATTTTATAACAAAACATGGCAGATGGGCAGTAGGTAATGGTGCTACAATCAATGCCTGGGATATGAGTTGGATTGCTTCTGGAGAAAGGATATCCAGACCCCCCCTTGCACCTAACCTACGTGTTAGTGATCTACTTTTCCCGACAAGGGGTGGCTGGGATATACAGAGATTAATTGCTATGTTCCCTCATCAACTAGTCCAGAAAATCCTCACAACTCCAGTGAGCCACCTAAGCAGCACTGATGTTTTTTTCTGGCCCTTTACTCCAAGAGGAGACTATTCCGTAAGCTCTGGCTATCAGGTGGCTCTTACTAACAGGCCACTTCAAAGCCCAATATCCAATAGCTCTCATCAGTTCCAGAAGATCCTATGGAGCCACATATGGAGTTGCAACATTCCGCAGAAGATCAAACACTTCCTCTGGAGAACGTGTCACAACTCATTAGCTGTGAAGCATAATCTACACAAGAGGAAACTGTCTAACTCTGGAATCTGCCCCATATGCAATCTTGAATCTGAAACAGTAGAACACATGCTACTCCTTTGCGCCTGGACCAGACCAGTGTGGCATGGATCCCCCCTACAATGGTCAATCAGCCCCATAGGTTTGTCTACCTTTGACTCTTGGTTCTTGGAAAAGGCAAACTATATGCTAATCCATTCTCTGGATTTTAACCGGGACTTAACAACTCTTTGTTGTGTTCTATGGACCATTTGGAAGGGTAGAAATAGGGCCACCTTTGAATTCAAAGCTCCTAGCCCTTTCCTTACCCTGCAACAAGCAGCTCATCTGATCAACACTGCTGATTTGTCTCATACGTTTAAGGAAAAAACTATAGAAACAGGGCAGACAAAGCAGATCAGGAATACCTCTTGGAGACCTCCAGCAAGGAATGTTCTTAAAATAAACGTTGATGCATCTTGGTCCCAAAACCTCCTATTCTCTTCAGTAGGGGTTGTAATCAGGGACAATTATGCTTCTCTTCATGCAGGATCCCACAGTCTCATCAGATCCTCTACCCCCCTAATTGCTGAAGCTATGGCGATTCGAGAAGGACTCATCCTAGCTCACAACTTGGGCTGCCCTGCAGTAGTGATTGAATCAGACAATCAAATCCTTGTTGATACCTGCAGATCTGGTAATTTTTATGGAGAAATTAGTACAATTCTCAATGACATCTTCTCCCTTCAAAGTCAATTCCAACTTTGCAGTTTTACCTGGGCCAATAGAGAAAGGAACCAAGCGGCTGACACGGTTGCAAAACTCTGCATCCAGAACCAACTCAATCAAGATTGGCTCTTTGCTCCCCCTCCAGACCTCCGGCGAGCCCTGACCAAAGATGCTATTGCTGCAGCAGAAATTTATGGTCTCCCACCCAACCCTGGAACTCACTAGCTTCTCTCGCTCCACTCTCAGCACCTCTGGGTGGCCCTTGGATCTTATCCTTTGATCCCAGACCATTTTTTCCTGCCCCTCTCAATGTTTTGGTAGTTTCTTGGCCCTCGGTACAGTGATCCAATCCTTCATCTCTGGCTCCCTTAGGTGGGTTTGGCTCCCTGTGCAGAGGTCTCCTTTGCTGCAATGTTGATTTCAGGCTTGTTCTTGTGCTTGACTGATTTGTTCTTCTCTCTCTACCACACTTATTGCTCACTGGTCAACAGTTGGAATTAGTCTCTTTTGATGTGCAAGTGGGTTGGGAATCGGTGATGCCTTAAAGTTTGCAGTCTTGTTGGTTCCACATGCATGTTTTGTCTGTTTTTTCTGTTGGCTTACCACCTTTAGATTCTCTTCTCTGCCCTTGCTAGTGGCTTTTAGTCTCAAAGATCTAAAGTTCTTGTTGTTTTTTACTGTTGGATCTGTTGGATATCCTTCCCATGTAACAGGCTTCTGCTTTTGGGCTGGTCCCTTTTGAATATAACAACCACTCTTTGACAAAAAAAAAAGACATGAGATAACACGTTGACAAAAAAAAAAAAGACATGATGAGACAACACAATTCAATGCCTAGAGTTCACAATACAACGCCGAAGGATCGAGTTTTTTATTAGGAAAGGATTTGCCACCCTAAGGACTAGATTTAGCATCCCACTTAAACATTTCGGGACTTATAAGTTTCATATTCTGGTGACGGATTTTTGCCGACACAAAGTGAAAATCCGTCACAAAATCACTTTGTGACGGCAAAAATCCGTCACTAAACTTATAAGTTTTGAGTACTTTGGAACTTATAAGTTCCGAAGTGTTTAAATGGGGTGTCAAATCTAGTTCCAATGGTGGCAAATCCAACCTCCGTTTTTTATTGTTCTATTCAAAATTAAATTGAACCACTAATAAATTGATGAAGATTGATTTGGTTCACGGTCCAAAGAATTGAAAATTAAAGAATCGAACTGTTGTATTATATTTATTAATAAATAAGAGTATGCACAACTAATAGAATAAAAATTTAATTATATACTAAAATATATGTATAAGTTATAATTAAGATTTAAGACTCCTCAATCTCCCCTCTAGCCGCTATTGTTGAATATTTTCTCATAGTTTTATAAAGTCACAAATGAATATAAAGTGAATTTGAAAACTAATTATAATGATGAACCAAACTGATCCAAATCGTTGCTCATTGGTACCGTTTGGATCGGCTCTTGAATTTTTAATTTGTTTTATACTAAAAACTAAACCAAATTGAAACTAAAATTTGATTGGTTTAGTTATTTTTTCGCCTAGAATATCCAAACTGAATTGCGAACACACATACATACTTTCTTTTGTTTTAAAAAAAAAGGAATGAAATTTGATACCCCATGCACTTAATTTGGGACCCCAAAAACTTTTTTAAAATCAACAAATATCGCTCCCCTCTTTTAACACCCTCTCTTCGCTTTTCCTTCTCTCTCACTCTCTCTTCTTCTAAGCCTTTAAACCCTGAGAATTAATTTCAAAAAAAAAAAAACCCTGAGGATTATCCCCTCTCTCTCCTGAGCTTCAGAGCGTGTGGAAACTTCCTCCCTCTCTCACATATTTTCAAGATCCAAACCTCGAAAATTTTGTCTTCCTCATCGAAGAATCAAACCATCATCGCGCTAAAATTTCATACATTTAATAGAAGTACATTTTCCCCCTCAATACAAGTGAATGCGACAACAATACACACTCATATGGTAATTCTTATTAGAATTCTCTTTTTGGCTACCCTCAATGCTAAAATGAATTTGGATATGGGAAGTGTTTAGATTTTTGAAAAAGGGTCATGAGATTTTAGCTAAAATCGACACCTGCAATTTTTGGTGGTCTTATACAATACCACAAAAATATAAAAATTAATTTCCAGATGCATTTTCAAACATATATTTTAGAAACTAAAATAAGAAATGTAAATCTATAAATACACTCCTCCATAAATCAGTTTACGGAAAGATATTTTACAACTTTGTAAATTACTAGCAGTTTTAGACAAGAAATTGTGTGTGTCAATTGGGTGTGTACTCTATACTCAAGTTCAAATATCAATTTTTGTTTTAAAGTTGTGAGTAAGTGGGACTAATAAAATACTAGATACATGCAAACCTATAGATGGAAAGCGTGCTAAGTTCAGTAAATTCTAAATTGGGAAATCTGTTTAGAGGATCAGTTTGATATGCATGCACATGGCTATAAACCTATACATGCATGTACAGAAATATTGACATCTTCTAGATTCTAGTCATAAAGTTGAAAACTTATATACTATTGTCTTAATGTAAATCTTGTTCAGCCGGCACAACCAGAAACTTGGTGCTTTCTAGAAATTCAAAACAATTTGATATTTATTTATGCAATCACTTTTCTGAGATTTTGTTGATTGTTGACTATCAGACACAATCCTTTCAGTTTTAAGAATTAAAAAAAGTTCATGTCACGCAAGGAAATAATTATATTATATCAGTGTATAAGGGAAATAAAGATGGTGTTTATTTGTTCATAATAATAAGAGTGCATACTTATCACAGTGAAACTATGGCTGTCAGAAACTGTTCATAAAAATTTCTCTCTAAAATTAATTTTAGCTTTAGAATCAATTATATAAATATTTCCAAACCTGAAGTAAGTACATGAACCAACACACACCCTCTTCTTAAGTTAAAATAACACAGACAAAAGAAAACAAAAGCCATAATTTTGTTTCTTGCCTTAGCGGGTCATCATAGGTGCATTCAAACTTCAAAGACGTTAGCAAGTGTTATTTCCCTTTTGTTGGATAGTTTGACTGAAAATTTTATTGGGGGGTTCTGGTTTGACTAGATTGATAAAGAAACGAGATAGGGACCATTGGTACATAATTAAATTGTTTGGTAAACATGTAGTAGAGACTTTGAATCAAAGTGAAAAAGAATATCAGTGAGGAAAATAATACATGTGATATATAATGTGACACGAAGATAGAAATATTGAGAAAAAAAAATAGATATATGAAAAATGAAAGTGCATTCCTTCTAGAAGCGATTTTAAAATCAGAATCAATTTTGATTCTAAAACCATAATCGAATTCGGAGAAAAGCTTATGTAAGTAGACTCAGGGTTTCATAATTGATTATGAGGAAATATAACTGATCCAAACATTCTATAAGGTGTTTAAAGATCAGAAGGCCTTCCCACTTTCTTTAACTAGTACTAGATCTTCTTTCTGCCCCCCTATGTCTGTGGGTGTTCCTTTCTGCTTTGTGATCATTGAAAGTTTGCACTTTTGCTCTTTCCTTTTCTCTACTGTCTTGTCAGCAACCAAGAATTGGAGGGTTACCAGAAACTTCCCACCCTGCACTACTCTTTTCAGCTGGCAACATAGAATGTAAGTCCATAACTTTGGTAATTGCTATTTTTGTCACCTATCATTTCCTCTGAATGCAATATTTCTATGTTCCATTTCTCAGTCCTCTTCCCTCCTATTTATCAGAGTCACCTCTTCTAAGCTTCTAGCATCTGGCTCTCTGCAATTCTGCTTCAGTCTCTCAACTCTCAAGGCCTTAGAAGCCAAAAAGAGGAAATAAAAATTTCTACTTTCATGACATCATCTTTGTAGCTGCCTTAGAAAATGCATGTCTTGTATTGCCCTCAAACTATTTAAGACATCGTATCTTGAAAACCCACTTTGATTTTCTGTCACTTTGATTTGGTTTTTTGTTCTTTGAAATTTGCAGTTTCTTTCCATGACAGAATCTCAAAACTCCATTCCTTACTTATTCAGATGCCCCATCAGTTTAGACTTGTTCCAAGATCCTGTAACTTTATGCACAGGCCAAACATATGACAGGTCAAATATAGAACAATGGCTGGCTGCTGGAAACCTCACATGCCCAGTCACAATGCAGAAGCTTCATGATCCATTCATTGTTCCGAATCACACACTTCGCCACTTGATTGATCAGTGGCTTCAACTCGGTCCCCAATTTGAACCTGGTAACTCTGCAACTGCAGATGATCCTTTATCTGGTCTGAAACACACCCTTGAATCCCAGGAAAGCAGCTTGGAGAACAAGCTTCAAGCACTTGAGAAAATCAGAGCCCTACCTGATCAGTATTTTTCTTTCAAGAAATCATGTTTCCTCCTATTGGATTTCTTATCACTACTTTTGGAACTAGTTTTTGCAAGAGAAGAAGCTCAAGTATCAAAAAATCATATGGAATTCATAGAGCTAGCTCTTTGTTGTGTCCTAAAATTGCTGCCTCTTGGTAGTTTGGAGCCTCTAAATATGATCAAAGATGAGCCTAAATTTTCCACATTTCTGCTATTATTTGAAAAGGGTACTAACCCGATTAAGAATAGCTTGTGTCAACTTATAGAGTCAGCATCATCATCTCAGACAGAAGAGTTATGTTTTTTTCTTGGAAATTCTCACAAACTAGTGCAAGAGATTGTTCTAGCTGCTCGCCGAAACAGCACGGTTTCTGAGTATGCAGTTAAAGGCATATCAGCACTATGTTCTTTGCAGTCTAACAGGGAGAGTTTAGTGAGAGGAGGAGTGATAGATGGCATTATGACATACATTTCATCAGGTTCTGAAATAAGACAGAAGAATTTGGCACCACTTGCAATGGGAATAGTAAAGAAACTTTTGGAAGTAGAAAGTGCTAGAGAGGCATTGGTGAACCACCCAAATGCTATCAAAACTTTGGTCAACATGGTTTTCAGGGTATCTGATCACGAATGCAGTGAGAGTGCTGTTGAGATACTCTTAATAGTTTGCCATGATTTTGGTAGTGCAAGAGAGGAAGCCATTGGAGCCGGAGTTTTGACTCGGTTACTATTGCTTCTGCAGACTGAGTGCAGTACCACAACAAAATCAAAAGCAGGAATGCTGCTCAAATTACTCAGATCCAAGTGGACTGAGGACCTAAAGCAGTGGTAGACTGTGAATAATAATAATAATATTCATCATAATAACAACAATATAAGCATTGTCACAAAATAATAAAAATAAATATTCTTGTTTTGACCAGACTATGGATATGCAAGTGTCTTGTGATTTTGAGGGATCTCATTGTTAATGTGCCACTGTCATATTTTCTCCCATATACCTGTAATCTGTGAACATTTGAATTTATTATAAAACTCGGTTTTGGCTTCATTATCTCGTGTGGGCACACACAAACTATAAATATCTTAACCGGCTGTGGTTTCATTGCAATCTTATATTTGATGATGAAAGAAAATGCTTTAAAGTGCTTTAAGGTATAGCACAACTCGCATGGCGACGATGCTAGCGTTTAATCATGCAAACTTTTTAATCTTGTAAAATATCACCTTTAAAGGGAATGAAATGAACAGATAAACCACTGCAGGCAAGCTTAACTATAGAGAGAAAAATATACCACAGATTGTTGATGGATATGGTTTTCAAAAGTTAGAACAAAGAAAGAAGTGGTGCCCAAAACATATTCAAGGTGCACTGGGTACACTGTCTTTTAGGTTTAATTTTCCCCTCACTCAATTACAAATCTCTCGGTGCAGCTTGGATTAGTGGCAAATTTCCTTCAGGATACCCTTGAGTAAGATTTGACTCTCAAAACAATCAAGTCAAGACAACAATCGTGTTTACAAAATAATTTGTTTTTATTATGGTGCACTAAAAGGTTGTTAGCATGACAGGGGGAGCCCAAGTGATAATGGGCTAAGACTAAACAAGACACTAAGAGAACCGAACACCACATCACCCAAAACCTGAAGGTATTGGACATGTGGGTCACATCTCTAATATTGTCTTCATCTTACCCATTCTTAATCAATGTAAGACTCTGAACTCACACTTGCATGCACCACAATGGTAAGATTGTTTTCTAACCTATCTCTTTCTCTCTCTGTCACTCTCTCCTTATTCTTTAATCTTTCCCCTATATCACTCCTTATGCATCATCTATCGTTTGCTGGTGTTTAACCAGTGAATCTCCTATTGAAAGCTTATTGCAACATATTACAATTTAATATTAGAGTGGAACAATTCCTATCTTGTGAATTAGAAACTATATCATAAATTCTGGGAGGTACCTTCCTATGCAAAGTTTGAAGACAAAAGTTAATATAAAAAGAGATTAATTTCTATGCACCGACGGTGTAAATAAGTTTTACACCATCATTCAATCACATCCCTCCATTTTGTTTTCTCACAATTAATTTTGAATTTAATAATATCTAAAATAGAAAATAGAAGGTTGTGATTGAATGATGGTGTAAAACATTTTACACCGTCGGTGCATAGAAATTAATCTCATATAAAAATGTATAGCACATTGATTTACATTTCAGAATCAAAAGATTTAAAATATAAAAAATAAATACATAAATAAACGAGGGAATACATTTGAAACTGTAAAGTACATCCAAACTTGAGAGATTGCCTTCATATAGCTGGCACTTTGTGTAAAACAACATGTACAAATATCCTATGAGGTCTTAAGATAGTGTGATGAAATGCTGCAGAGAACTAACCAAACTTGGAGGCCAGTGCTTAGTGTTTCTAACATATGAAAGGTCTGTAAAATGGGGATCAAGCAGAGTTGCAATGGTAAACTGGTTTTCAGCAAGCAAGGGAGCATGCTTATCGGAATATAAGGCTGCTGCAAGAGCTGCATGTACCTCTGCTTGAGGGAAAAAAATTAATATTAGAGAAAGGTGAAAATTTTCATTCTGCAGCATGATTCTAGAATGCTAAGCCTGTGAAAATACCTGGATACCCTTTTAGAGATATTGAAACGTCTTCCATCTCTGCAATCGCTTGTTCTCTGTCACCAACTTCATACAGGACCAGCGCTCTTCCTACCCTTGCATACTCTGAGAATGCCAAGTCTTTATAGCTATCAATCACCTGAAAAAAATGAGTAGGCAAATCAGTCAGATGATTAAACCATGGAAATGAGATTAAACTCCTAGACAATTATAAACTGGCATCTGACATCTTGAAATAGCTCAGGTTCAGCCACTAAAGGAAAGTGAAGTATCAAGTATGAGTGGAAATTCCTATGAGGACTTTTAAAATCTTGAGGCCTCTAAAATAACATAACTATATTACATTTGTTTGGAGATGAACTCCTGTAACTTCCCAACTCTAGGCATGAAATTTGCAGGACACTCAATCTATTTTTACTTGCTTCAAAATATTGCCATTGTATTTTATAATGTCTTTCGCTCAGATGTTTCTGTTTTCAACTCCAAATACTGTCTGTTTTTATGTTCCAACATCAAAATTAGAATTATTCAGGAGAAAAATAAAGCAATATGATGCCAAGTTGTTAACATCCATACAAAATGAAAGAATTATTAAGATGGCCCTCTGCATAATTTTGGCACGTAACAATACTCGATTTCTGAAAAACGAAAAGCTACTACACATCATGCCCTAAAGTGGCAGATTGAATATATTATGTACATATGGGAGGCGAGAGTACAAGAGAGTGAGAAAAGAGTTAATGTCAATCATGCAACTATAGATAAATGGCCAGATGTTGGTTTTCTTAAATCTAATGTTGATCATTCATTTTTGGTTATCTAGTCAAGATTAACTCATTTCATGCTGTCACATAATATGTCCCCATATATATAATCTCATCTACCATTTTGTTACATCCATAATATTTCTCTTACTTAGTTACAAGTCACAACTTACATATCTAGACTTGGTACAAAAAACAATGAAGAAAGTAACTGGCTTGAATTTCATATAAGCAATGTTGAAACTAAAATAGCCTGATATTAGTCAGTTTAGTCCCTCAACTATATAAACCAGTAAAACAGCTTCTGAAATTTTAAAAATATATTCAAATTAGTCATCTGATAACTAAAATTTATCACATTTTTCATCTTTCAAAAACTAAAGTAATAGTAATTTTCATCTTTCACAACAAGGTTGATAGCTTTTCTCATCTTTCTAGAACTAGTTTAACTTGAATTGCAATACCATTCCCAAGCTCTAAAATTTCATGTAAAGAAGATAACTTTCCTAAATTAAAGCATATTGGGTAGCTAAAAAAGTTGGCATCACCTGAGAAAAGTAGTCAAGAGCGCCATTGAAGTCACCCTGAGCCTGCAACTCCCTCCCTTTCTCCAACAACTCCACTCCTTTCGCCACTCTCTGTGAAATCAAAGCACTGGCATCTCTTTCAGGAGCAGTTACCGGGTCATACTCTTCACCGAAGGCAGGAACTGGAAGGAGAAGGAAACCAGAGAGGGGTAGGGATAACAGGAGTAAACGCCTATTGGGAAATTGAACTCTGGAAATGGGTGGTGATGTTGATGATGATGATTTGCTCTGAATTCTGGGTTTGGGGTTCGGCGGAGAAAGATAGGAAATGGGTGGTGCTCTGCATGCAGCCACCATTGGTTTGACTGAGGATTAAGGTTCCACGTTTTCTGTGTCTGCAAGGAAAATCTCAGTGACCATAACTGAACTACATTCATTTTATTTTTATTTTATGCAATTCTTTTTTTCTTTTAGTGTCTGATGAGATATTTTTGTACCTCCTTATCAAATATATTCAATGGTTAAAAATTGCATTTTGTATTTTGCATGGTGAATGACATATTTATAAATAGAATGATTTCTATATTAATTGGTTTTTTTATTTAGGTATATTTCTCAAGTGTGACTAGCTCGTTAAATATTTGAATGGATTAATGTTGACGAAAAAAGTCGGAATTCTTAATCTATCTCAAAACCCTAGCAGAGAGCTTGCGGGCGCCACCCCGCCCCCTCCTTTCGAAGTCTATCTATCCACTTTTGGGGCTCTCCCTCTTTAAGGAGGTTTCTTATTCTCCATAGTGGATTTTTTTCTCCACAATAGATATGTTATCTACTACAATAGGTGATTTGCTACCCAAAATAAGTGATTTTTCTCTTCTTTTAGTGCGAGTCTTTGTTATCTCTTCTCCCCTCATCCACTGTCTTTGTGGCGGGCTACCTTTGAAACCACCAGCCACCTCGCGAAACCACTACACCACCCTCCGCAACCATAAGCCACCTGCTGGCAGAGTTATGTGACAGTGGTATATCTCTATCAAGGCAAAATGAGCAAAAATGGAATATTTGTCTTTGTATATTAGATTTTATTTAGAGGTCTTTTTTGGTCCTTTCTAGTTTTCGCCATGTTTTCTCATGAATTAGAGAATGCTAGCTTGAGTTGTAATGTGTATTTGTGATGATATGTTGTAGTGCTCTCTCTAGGGTTTGATTCTCATTCATTTTTAAGAGTCGTTTGGCTTGATTTATACTTTAATTTTACGAAGTTTTGACGAAAAATTAAAAAATTGAAATCCTCAACCCTATCATATGATATCTACGACTCAAAAATAAATGCCTGTCTACATATGTAGAACAAAACAAGAACAACGTTATTTCATTAATGGCAGCGGCCATCTGGATCATACTATGTCATCGTAGTAAGTTAAAGGTAACTCAGACATACAAGAAGTCCCATGAAAATGCAGACGAAGTCAACCGTCAACATTATATTACATCTAATATTAAAGACAAAACAGGAACCTGAAAGATAAAAAATGGCTTCTCTGATGCTAAAAACCAGCGAAATATGTTAGAAATCAGATTATGGAAATGGAGGCAACCCCCTTCTCTTGAAGATCTTAACTCTTTAAATGCAGTGAAATAGCTTCTAAAAATCAGCAGCAACTACTTGTGGATGCATCGGCCTGAGGCTGCTTGTCCTTAAAAATGTTCTTTTTCACCCCCTTAGAGCCTTCAGCTAAGAGGCTGGGTGTATCCAAAATCTGCACACACCCAAAGAAATAAAAGATATAAAAATAATATCGTGATTGCACAGGGTAATTTTCTCAATTAAACATTTCCTCCTTTTACACCACTCAAAAAGGATTCACCATAGCCTTCTAAAATACGATAGCAGCATGGTTGCATAAATAGGAAATCTACCCAGCACACTAATTATTGGCCAAAATTATGTTAGTATTGACTCAACATACCTTCAAAACAAGTTCTTCAAAGCACTGCTGTACGTTAACTCGAGTTTTAGCACTGCATTCGATAAATAGACAACCATATTCCCTGGCAAAGTCTATTCCCTCTTTCTTACTCACAACCCTATCACTCTCCTGAAAAACAAATATCACCAACTTGCATGTCAAATCCTCTAACAAAATGCATGGAAAAAAAATCAGTGATAAGCTCTGATATGATGCAGAATCAAAACAAGAAACAAATGTCATGCAGCTGAGTAGACACATTCAAGAGTTGAAGCTAGAATTGTAAAACTGAGTAGCCAAAATGGAGTCCATGCAATTCAGGACTTGTCCATGAAATACCCATAAAAGTATCATGCAGAAAGAAAATCAGTAATAAGCTCTGAGATGATGCAGCTAACTAGACACATTCAAAGTTGGGATCTGGCTCCTCCAAATTGTGAGGTACACTTCAGAGGCTATAGGGCAGCATTGTAATCATTGATTAACAAATCCTAAGTTCCTGACACTGACTTCTCAATAAATGATTATAACACAGCACTATTAGAGCAGTCAAATCCCAAGAGTTGAAGTCAGATTTCCAAGACTGAGCGCCAAAATGGAGTCAATGCAATTCAGGATTTGTACATACTTAAGTACCTCTTCTTTATGTTGGTTTTCAATATGCTTTCTTGATTTCCCCTAATCATATCATTAGTTTTTTAAATTACTATTTCAAGGAAGATAAGCAATCCTGGTAGAACCAGATGTGAAAAACACAAAACAGAAGAAACAAAGGACAACTACAGTAGATCAAAGACCTCTCCAATTCCTTCATACATCTATGATATTAACTCGTTTGAAGAGATATGCTGATATCCAAATGGAGGCCATAAAAAACCAAGTTAACCAGGTGTTATACTCCACCCAAAGACACCATAACCAAACAATGCATACTTCTTACAAGAAGATACCTTGTCTACTTTGTTTCCAACAAGCATCTTGATGCAGTCTTGATTTGTTGAATAAAGATCTATTTCCTTTGCCCATATTTCAGAAAGATTTGTAAATGTATCTCGTCGGGTTACATCATAAACTGCATCAGTTATAGGAATAGCATGGAGATTAGCCACTAATCCAAAACTTAAGCAATGGTACATCAACTTGTAGGAGGGGAAATCTCCCAATTTCCACAGCCATTTTGGTGGTGAAACCAACCAATAAGGAAGTTCCAGTTTGGTCATTGAATACTAGAGATCAATTGGATGAAAGAGCAATTCACTAACAACCAAATGATTCCAGGATCTACTAACTGGTATTTATATCAGCTGTCAGTGCAAAATTACCAAGAAAAATGAATAATATTCAACTCTTACAATGATCCAAGTCAATAAAGTTGATATGAAAAATTATAGAAATGGTATTCTGAGAATCAAGATCATCAGGTTATCAAATTTTCCTAGCAGAGATCGGGAAAATGACGTAAAAAGTGTAAGATTCAAATTAATGTGCACGTAACCACATGCTTCGATTATATGAGGCAACAAAAAGCTAGAATTATGGATGAAATAAGCAATTAAGCATGCAATTGCCCAAGATTACTAATGCATGTTAGTGAACTTAAGTGAAAGAGTACTAACTTCCAATTTTATGTACAATGTATGTTAAAACAAAAAAGGGAAGTCTGATGATGCATAAATATATGCCACTATTTCAACGGGTAGACGGTAAACATTTACTATCCTTTCACTTAAACAAAAGAAGTTTTTTATTTACATGAATTCACCATTAGTAGTGCCAACTTAACAAGACATGTGATTACCGAATAGCCTTCTATAGTTGTATCCATTGACTATATTCCAGTCTAGGCTGTCATACAAATTCAAGGCATTTGACCTAATCCAATAAATGTATGATTAAGAAGATGGAGTGGCAAAAAAAAAAGGAGAATAGAAACTTGCCCATGATGATTCCTTGTGCCCCTCTATAGTAAGAGCTTGTAAGTGTTCTAAATCTCTCTTGGCCAGCTGCATTATTAAACAAGTATAAACAATCAAATACAAGCAATGGCCACAATAATTCTGACAATATAAAATATAAAAGGCCTCCAAGATTGCCGTATCTAAAGCGAGGCCCTAAGAGAATATAAACATAAATAGACAAATTCAAGTGAATACCAGTATCCCAAATGGCGAGCTTCAGCTTTTTACCCCCTATGGCGACATATTTGACCTTAAAATCAACACCTACAAGAGAAATCAAAGAAGACATAAAACATGAAAGTTAACTTGCTAAATGATAATGTAATTATCAATGATGCCCAACTTTGAATCAAATCAATTCCAGGCTTTTCGGATATTCAAATCAAAACACAAAGTAATAACGATTTAAAAAAAACGAACCAATTGTGGGGGACATATCCTGAAATTCATCGGAGGTGAAAGAGAGAAGAAGACTGCTTTTCCCAACCCCAGAATCACCAATCATCAATAACTTGAACAAATAATCGAATTCTTGCGGGGCAGAACTCGAATCCATGGCAATCAATCAACTGAATCAATCACAAACAAAAACACGTTATCGGAATCATTAACTAGGAATAATGAGAGTGAGAGATTCGTGATTATAATATATAAGATTCGTGTAGAATTAGTACCCGATGAGCGAAATCCAAAAGGAAATTGAGGATGAATGAAATCGTATAGGAAAAGTGTTGTGAGAAAAAGAAAGATGCAATAACATTAGCGGATCGGCGATCTGTTTTCTTTTTCAGATTACTATTATTATTATTATTATTATTACTTTTCATTCACAAACTCGATAACGTGCTTTTGCTTAACAGACAAGCATCTCTCAAACTAATATATGTCGACAACCATGACAATAATTCCAGAAAAAAATTAATATTATTGTTATTTTCTTTTTTTACAATATGTATTTATTTATCTTATTGATACAGACAGGAGTTATATTGATACACACTATTAAATATATTTTTTATCATGCCTTCTTTAATTTTAATTTAATTATGACATGACAAAATAGTAAAAAAATAATTGAATAACTGAATCAGAAAAGAAAAAACTGGCTCCATCAAGCCAAATTTACTTCCACTAGCTTGAGACTTAAAGATATATTTGGATATCAATTGACATTAGTGTAAATAGACATTATCACACAATTGATGATAAAAAGTGAACAAAATTCTTCTTGTAAATTGATATGAAAGTTCGTAAATGTTGCACTCAAGTGATATCCAAACACATAAATATTATAAAAATTACTTTTTCTGCTATGAACTAGCAATATACAACATAAACGTTACTACAAGCACAGTAAAGTACATTCCATTTACAATAATCAAGAAAATTGTTACAAGCAGCAAGGTCTCCCCACTCCAATGCATTTGAGTTTATGGCCCCTAGTTTCTTCAATTGTAAGGTTCTCATGTATAAAGGAATGGACCAAAGTATTTTGAAGGTCAACAACCACAGAGCACAGCATGCTGGGGAAACCTACTGGTATTTACAATTGCAACTCAAATGAATCTCATTCTCGGAGAACCACCAGGTGGTGTATGGGCTTTGTATCGAGATGTTTCAAGCCATGGATCAAGAGTGAGAGTGGCATTTGATCTCGCTGGATTTTTGTGCATGTTATTCGAAGTGTAACTGCTTTGTCCCATCATTGCATAAGATGGATGAGGAGGAGAAAAGAAAGGGCTATTATGTGTCGGCCTATGCTGTCGCAATGGACTTGAAGAGGGAGATACTGGTAAAGATGTAATCGTTCTTGTGCTATCTCTGAACAAGGGAATAAAAAACGAATGTAAGTCCAAATACCATAAAAATGAAGAAAATATGGAGATTCAAATCCATGCATGCTTAAATTCTTATTAACATCAGCTGAATAGTTTACCTTGGATTCCTTAATGTACGTACAGCTGCAAGAGCTGGCTTTGTTGCATAATCTACGTCAAGTGTAGTTATACTTGATCGATTGGAATGAGGCTCTAAAACAGGCTACAAACAGATACAAATTATGAGAAAGTTAATTCCAGCCCAACATTAACAACAGAAACAGATTATATGAGAATAAAACATGCTTTGTAATGATTATGTAACTGAGTTGAAGTATGTAAGAAGTAAAGTAACATAAATTTTCAAAGACAATAAATAATTGTCAAGACTTTACCGGTGTCCGGCTTCCATCAGACATGTAAGGGAAAGCATCTCTAGTTATGCTGGCATTCGCAACTTTTGTCGCTGATTGATCTCGAATGAAGGGATGGTTTAGTAAACTTTGGGCTGTTGGCCGAGCTAATGGGTCCCTTTGTAAACATTGCTTAATGAAATTCTTTGCATCATCCGAGAGATGCTCAGGGATTTCAGGCATGTCTTTGCTGTTTCCAATTTTAAATATGGCAGCTACCTGTTTAACCGACATAGAAACAAGTTTGGTCCTTCATTCACATCAAATAGAATTATGCAACTAAAGGCTAGTTCTGAAATATCCAACATCTCACCCCTTCAAACTGACTCCATGGAGGTTTCGATGTTGCCATTTCAAGTATTGTGCATCCCAAGCTCCATATATCAACTGGAAGACCATAGCCATTTGTATTCATCACAACCTAAGAAAGAAAATATCAGAATAGAGTAATAATAGAAAGAGAGGATGAAGAATGAAGAATGAAGAATGTGCTTACTTTAAAGGAAATTTCAAGATTCAAGAAGAATGGGAAGAAATTTTCTTTTATTACCTCAGGTGCCATCCAATATGGACTTCCTTTGAATGAAAGCATTGAGGCAGCAGAGTTTATCTGGTTCAGAACAAACAAAAAAACTCAGAGACAGTAAAATCTAATTATGAAATATAAAACATTGAAGAGAGTTTGTGTCTGTGTGTAAGGGCAGTATGCCCTGTATCTGTGAAAGTTGTATGTGTGCTTGCTCTCATGCCCTATGTCAGGTGTCGAGTGCAAGAATGTGTGAAAGGGAGCATGGGATACAAGAGAGAGGACATGTCTCTTCCATTAGGAATCAGTTGAATTGCAAGTTTTAACATTGAGTAAGAGAAGTGCTTGTTTAGTGACTCAACTAATTTAACATCAGATGTGCAGTTCAATTCTTTTTCGATACCAGAAACAATAAATTACATTCACCTTCGGAATGATCTAGAAGCAATTTTTCGTTTACAGAATCAGAGGAACTTACATGTTTAGACATTCCAAAGTCTGCTAGTTTGATTTCACCATTTGGATCAACAAGTATATTAGCCCCTTTGATATCCCTGCCAAACGAAAAACACAAGAATAAATTGAAAGAGAATAAGAGGCGTAAACTCCATGTGATGAATGAATTAGGAACGACCAAATTACCTGTGCACTGTATTCCTACTATGTAGATAGGCAAGTCCAGAGACAATCTGCCTGGTATAATTTTGAATAACAGGTTCCTTGAATGCACCATATTCTTGTAGTAATTTATGGATAGAACCGCCAGAGACATATTCCAAATAAACAGAAAGTGATTCTTCTCCCTGAAAACATGACATATATGTTAGAAACTCACGTTAATATGTCAATCTTTCAATTTCTCTTTGGCACTTGGAATATTATAGCATACCAGTTCACTCCCATAGTACTGAACAATGTTCGGATGTGAAAACTGATTAAGCAAATTTATCTCCTGTAAACAAATGGAGAATCTGTTATAATCTTATGAACTATAAAATGCTATTCATACTTAAAAAAGAAAACTCCAATGCAACTGGATAAAGATAAACTGCTTAAGTACTGTATTTTGTCTTAACGCATAAAATAGTAAAATTACCTGGTTAAGTTGTTTGAGGCACTCTTTTGATGTTTTATCATCAGAGAAAACTTTGACTTCTTTTATAGCACACATTTGTCCATTTTCACTATGAAACAAGGAAGAAGAACAGTAATTGTTTCAGTAATTTGTCCAGAATATGAACATTGGGATAGAGAGTACTCATTCTGAAAGAAAGTAAACGAAATAGTGTAAATTTAATTGTATTTTAACATGTTAATTTTTTTAATGCCAATAATAACGGGCATTGTAATATGTAGTTCTTAACCTAAAGACTTGGTCATACATTATACACACAAGAAAGCAGAAACCACATATTCTGCCTTACAATATTCAAGGAGTGAAAAATATACATGTGTAAAGCTGCTTGAGGTTACCTCTTGAGTATTGATAAAAAAAATCCTTCACTGGAAGATAGACAATAATAGTGATAAAGTTACCTATTGAATCCCAGATAAACATGTCCAAACGTTCCCCGCCCTAGAAGCTTTCCTTTCTTCCACTTGGAGAGATTACAGGTATTGTTTTCTAACACCCCATTTGCCCGCGTGTTGCAAGGAGCCGAAGGGCTAGTAGGAGAGCCCGGTGGAAGAGGCAATGGGTGACATTGACTCGTTCCTTCATCTTGCTTTCCTCCTGTGGGAGAGTCAAGACTCAAAGCATGCAACCTTTGGTGAAGAGGTGATGTAGGGCTGGTGGGTCCTCTTGAACAAGGGCTTTTTGGCCTCACATTGAACTTCACCTCCTCTTGTCCTCTGCAGAAATAAATAGCAAGGATTATTTAACCAGCAGATTGGAGAAGCACACTGAACAATACACGTTCTTCTTGTTCCTTATACAATTAGAACTAAAAGAAGTTTCCTAATTCAGATCATAATTTCAACCATTTACTACAGTCACATACCCTACAGGTCATTGTGACACTTCATTAAACACAGTAAGAGGTATATATTTGGAGCTTATCTACTAGGAAAAAAATACTAGATAAGCTCCGATATGTGTTCTTTGGTTCGCATCCAAATGGGTCCGATGTCGCATAAATATCATATCTAAAACATTCAGAATGACTAAGAAGCAGACATTAACATTAGGGAAGATGAGCAGAACAAAGAGGTACTTAACTAGTTAACTAACAATTCACAAATTTGTTCATCAAAATTAACATCTCTAATTTCCCCAGATAAGTCTAAAACTGCTTATTTACACCAAATTAACACAAGGAAGAACCCAAAATCTTCAATTACCCATCAAAGTAGGAATGAATTTTCAGCAATAATTCACACAAACAAGAAACAATATCTAACCCCTTTTACAAAATCGATTAATCTAAAGCGGGCATAATCGATTTTTCATGTAATCAACGATTAGGCACAAGTATGAGAAATGAAGAGTAGGGGAACCTGTTAGCGTTGAAATGAGGCGAGATTGAATGATCATCGAACGAAGCAGAGGCAGATGAACTGAGGCTGGAGCCAGAAATGGAAGCCTGATCGCAGGGTGTGGTAGGGCGAGGCAACGGAAGCCCTTTCTTCTCCATGGCGGCGGCGCCGCCATCACAATCCTTGCTGGTTCTGGGTGAATTCCGATACAGTACCTCATCGAAACTCTTGGGCTTCTTCTTATCCTTAATCTTCTTCTTCTTCTTCTTATCACTGCTCCTTGCGCTGCTGATTGGAGATTTCATGAAATTGAATTGAAGCCCAGAACGCGGTGCTTCCTCCACCTCCTCCGCCTCATACTCACCGTCTTCATCATCATCGTGTTCCTGCTTGTTCTTCCATGGCTTTCTGTTCCACCAAGCCGGCATTCTGTATTCCAGAAATGATGGTTTTGAGAGAGGATTTGAACAAGCAGAGTATGATTGATGAGTGTTGTTGTGTGAGAGAGAGGTTAGGTTGGTTATGAATGGGTCTTGTTGTGTGATTTGTTAGAGGTGAAGGGACCAAAAAGGTTAAATACAGCTAAGGATGAGAGAGGAATTCAGGAGAGATAATTGGATATTTATTAATTTATTCAGTACATAAAAATTTAGGTGAGTTCGGCTCTGATCACCACCAGAGATCATGTCTCCACCAAAGATCATGTCTTTTGAGTCATAAGTCGCTTGATAGTTTGATACTTACAAATCGCTCATTAATACTAAAAATCAAACACACAGCCTTCTAATTGGAACTTGATGTTGAGATGTAGTTATTAACTGAGTCCTAACATGTGCATAATTGGATATTTAATTAGATTAGTTAGAGAGAGGAAGCTGTTTTTTATTTTGATTATTTAGAGTAAGTGAGTGAAAGAGCTAACGACTGAGTGTTATGAACGTGTTCACATCCTCATTTATGAACAAGTATACATAACCGTGTGTCGGTAAAGATGGTTTTGGTTTGGTTAATTTGATTTGGTGGTAGTGCTGATGTGGTTGGTTTTCTCTAGTTGTTATAATTGTTGCAGTTGTTAATGGCGGTACAGAGAGACAAGTAGAGATCAATGGAATCAAAATTGGTGACACTGAGTTACTATTTTTGGGTTGAGTAACTCTTACGAATGAAAAAAAAAAAAAAAAACTTCTTTATCAGCCATATGTGCGAATAATGTAAGTGATTAGTCTCACATATATTAATTGTGAGGATATATTAGTTGATATAGTGAAAAAAATCAAATATATAGAACCAAGAAAAATAAAGCACAATATGTCATTGAATTATTGAGGTTAGTATTAAAATTTCAATGATATTTAATTTTTAAAAAATCTCAAGGAGATGAAGAGAGATGTTGTTGACATAGGGTTTCGAATCTCTGAATACTCATCGAACTATCATAGTCTCATTCTTCTCATTCACTTTCTGACATACATAAACTCAATGAACTCTAATCCTCTCAACATGGTCATATTGTTCCCCAACCCCACGACAAGTCCATTTGCTATATTGGCAGAGACACCTCTTCCTCGTGGTGGATCATGCCATTTCCCTATCTGCCTTGGTTGCTTGACTTGTAGTTTTTTCACGAAACACAAATCTGCCTACCTCCCCCTTCGAAAAACAACCTATGTTTGACCAAATGATCGCCACTCACAACGACTTCTCGTGGCGAGAAGGAGGTGGTTCTCGATATTGATGCTTGGTGTCTTAGGATTTTGAAAATTGTAGCAATCTAGATTAGTTTGAGTTTCCTGTTTGTGGCGCTTGTGGGGGATGAGAGTGGAAGAAGAAGATGATGACTTAGGGCATATCACGACGTTGGGGAAAAAGGAAACTCGACCTGTGGTCGAGCAAGCATATCAAGGAAGGGGGGAATGTTTATAGTGGTTCTAGGTTTCATTCCGACATAACAATGCCCTTAATGGAGGATTGAAAGTTGCGATGCCCAGTTCAAATTTGCGGTGGTGCATGTTGCGACGAAGAAGGGGGTTCAAAGTGACGGGTGTTAAAAACAGTAATATAAAATTATCCATGTGAGCTTTACCAAATAGCTTACACTTTTAGGATAATTGGTACTTGAAATTGTATTAGAGCTTCTATGACCAAACTGTATAGAGTTCGATCTTTGACGCCCTTAAATTTTTCAATAAAAGAAAAGTTATATAGCAGTACGTGGTAGATGAGTTTGTGCATTATTCACGTTTCAAGTCAAGACGAATTCTTGCATTATGAATCGTGTTAAATACAATAATATAAAACGATTTATATGATCTTTACCCAACAACTAAAATTTTATTCTTTAACTAAGTCATATAATTATGTATTACAATACTCATTTGGTTACGACTCATAGAATCTTTGGTCCAGCTGATATGCTATTAGGTCTTTTGACATTTTGAGCGAATCATAATTAACACGTGCTTTATGTTAAAAGTCATACAATTGTTAATTTACGATGAGTAAATGAAATAGTAGCGAACTAGCGATAGAAATTAAGAAGACACGATCAATTCTTTAGGAACTCATTCTTTAGATAGTGCTTGTAGTACTGTAGTGTGGAGCTGCAAGCCAAGTCGTGGTCTTAGCGTGTTGATAATTGGGACAAGGATCTGGATTCTGGGAAGGGGTTGGATTTGGTACGAACATGTCAATATGTCATTCATGAGTCATGACCACTTGATATTTCTTTTGTTACATTTTTTTTGTTATTTTAATGAACGATGAATGAGTATTTTTTTTTTCCTTTTTATTCCCAAGGGGCAATTATCGGCTGTATCCAGGCCTAGCCTAGATGTCGTGTACATGTACGTCTTCACCCATCTTAACATGACGTATGTCTTTATGCAGCACTCACTAGTCACTAGGAACTAAAGCGAAATGAAATTAATAAAGTTTTATTCACACCTTAAAACACATTTCACCTTACAATATGTGAAGAAAAAAAAAAGAGGAAAATAATAGATGTGATGGATAGTGTGATAGGAGTAGACATGAAAAATAAAAAAAAGAACAAATGTGAGATAAAAGAGAAAATAAGGTATGAGTGAATCAAAACTCAAATGAAAGGAAAAAAGGATATGAGAGGACGGGTAACTATCGACCAATAGATGACAGTAAGAATAAAATAATGAAAGAGGGGAGTGAAAAACAATAGTGTAGTACATAGATTGAATAACGAAACAAAGAGGTTGAGAGAAAATTGAGTGTATATTGAGTGTTTGAATGAAATTGGAATCATTTGTTATTTATGATATATAACAGGGGTGTCTAAATGACTTATGAGAAAGTTTAGGTTAAATAACCCAACATCTAATTACATTGGAGATAAGTAAGTTTTAATTTCTATATTTTATTTATTAATTTATTTCCAAATAATTTTATGAACAAACAAATTTGAGTACTTCTTGGGTACATAATAACAAAAACTATTTTTTTAAAAAAATAAGTTTTCATTTCTTTTATGTATACAAAAATAAAGTTTCTACTTGTATTACACATAAAAATCTTAATGCTCTACTCTGTTCTCAATTTGCATCAATCAATCGATCATTTCATATTTTCCTTGTCGCGTTCACTTGCATTGGTTAATGTCTTATGCTTCTTCGGCCAAATACAATATACAAATGGGACCTGTACTATGAGCAAGTTGTGCGAGAAACTGCTTCTTTTTTCCGGTTTCGCAACAAATTGGGTGAAATGGGGTTCTAATGGGAAACCATTGATTTTAGAGTTTTCGCCATTGGGTGGATAAGTTACTTAATTTACGTTTGTTTTCTTGTATAAAGCACACATCTCAATTTCTATGATTGTATTTTGAGATTTATTGTGAATTAGATAAGTCTTTCCCAACAAATGTTTCTCCATACGCACCGCCCAATAATCGAACCCTGAACTAGATGGTTAAGGAGCCCAACTATCTACTAGTTGTGCTACATATATCACATTTATAATTTCTACTTTTTCTTCATTTTTCCGTGTGTGTGAAATTATAAGATGATTGGATTGTCATAATAAACTTGAGCATGACTAGTGAAACATGCATGAGGCATGTGTGACCCGGTTACTTGACTAGTGAATGAAATGATAAGGAAGAGAAGAGGAAAACGGACTTCCATTGAATTGCACTTCACCCGCTCTCTCACCCGCTCTTTTCTTTCTCTCTTACCCTTCGCCTCCGGAAACGCTGTTCATTCATTCGTTCATTCTCACTCTCAATCTAACCACACCACACCTTCAATTCCTTCTCTCTCTTTCTCTCATCTTCGCAATTTTCGAATTCCACTTCTTGCACACTGTTCAATTTTCCACACACCACTTTCACATTTTTCACGCCTCAAACGATCAATGACGATTATCGCACAGTGCAGCACCACCACGCTCCACCAACATCATCTACATTCCACTTCCTCATCTTGATTCTTCAATCAAACAGGTACATTGCGCATCTTGCTACAATTCACAAACAATCAATCAATCCAAATTCTTCATCCTCAAATCATCGATCTCAAATTCTCAACCGTTTTTCAAATACAGTTACAGTGGAGAAAGTCATAATCGGAAAGTGAAATGGATCGATTGATTTGTTTCCTAATTAGTGATTACAGTACATACAAAGTGCAGAGTTCAGATTGAGATAAAATTATCGAGTGATTAATTCATTGCATGCAGAGGTGAAAATCTAGGTCGCCGGCGCCGGAGAGGAATAAAATGGCGAATCCGGAAGCAGGATTGACGAGGCGGCCATCGAGAAGCGCGGCGACCACGACCGTCTCGATGGAGGTTTTCGGGAACGAGGTGGTGCCATCCTCACTCGCCACAATTTCGCCTATTCTCAGAGTCGCAAACGAGATCGAAACTGAACGTCCCAGGGTTGCCTATCTCTGTAAGAATTGCATGATTCATTTATCGTTTTCATCACGATTCGTATTTCATGTGTGAATTTGTTGGTTGTGAACAAATTGAATGATGAATTTGCAGGTAGGTTCTATGCGTTCGAGAAAGCGCACAGGCTGGATCAAACTTCCAGCGGGCGTGGTGTGAGGCAGTTTAAGACGTTGCTGCTACAGCGATTGGAGAGGGTAAGTTTGTTTTCATCTCCCTCGCTTGATCTGTTAAACCAACTCTGTTTTGCATTGTGATGTGACGGTTAACTGAAGGAAAGAGTACATGATGAACGTGTGTAGTGTGACTGTGACATAGCTCAGTGACTCATTTTCTTCATGCTAAATGCTTTAGATCATTCACATCCTCTTTCAAGTTAATTCTCATGCAGAGATCTAAAATAAAGTAGTCTCTAAATCATTTTTGTCCTTCATGTTTATTTACAAATTATTTACATATGAAGGAAAAAAAATAACTAATTGAATAGGAGAAGTACATACTACATTATTGTATAACTTATTGTATCAACATCACCCATATTTTATATTGAGTGAGTTGATATTTTAATTCAACATTTTCACATTTAAACAAGCGGTAGAAGTTCGAATCTCAATTGTTGTGAGTGAAAAAAAATTGTAGTTTTTTTTTTGTATGTATGCATTATGACCATGTCAATGCAATTTTGTTATTTACATAATACCTACTACTGCTGTTACTATTATTATATTGATAGAAGACACATCAAAATTATTTTTTATGCATAATTTTGGTTTGTTTCTAAATTTTAATCAAATGTTAAGAAAATACATTATTATGTCACTTTTCCTTTCTCCCTTCGGAAGCATTTCTCTGTTTCCCTGCCGAATCTCCAGTCCCACAATAACTTCAGAAATGGATTCCGATGACGCTGTGCTTCATTCTTCCAGTGATGGGTTTCAGGAACCCCATTCGGTTTATGGGAAAATTATTTTGGAAAAATCGATTTGGGGGAGGAGGGTTGTGAAATCATTTGCTCTATATATGATTATTGAGTTGAGCTGCGGAAATGTTTGAGTCAGAAAAATATTGTGGAAATAATCTGAGTGTGGAACGCAGCTGAGTTCATAGTTAGAGTGGAGTGAACTTCCATTTTTACTTTCATTTGGAAAGTGAGTTTTTAAAGAGAAGCAGTCATTTTATTACCAAGCTCAATGCAACTTACATAATTTCTGCAACACCAGGACAATGCAACTAGTCTTGCCTCACGGGTTAAGAAGACGGATGCGAGAGAAATTCAAGCTTATTATCAACAATACTATGACCAATATGTCAAAGCCCTTGACCAAGTGGACCAGGCAGACAGGTACATAGTACATACATACCATGAACTTTTGTACTTATTATCATGTCTCTCAGATTTTGCTTATTATCATGTTACATTAACGCAGTGTCGTTAACTTGTTCATTCTCTTTTTCTGCCCTTGAAATTAAACTTCCTTTGCAGAGCCCAGCTCAGCAAAGCTTACCAGACTGCTGGGGTGCTATTTGAAGTGCTTTGTGCAGTTAATAAGACTGAGAAGGTCGAAGAAGTAGCTCCTGAGGTTAGTATTGGTTCAAATCCTTCTCTGTTTTGTTTTTTTTTTTTGCCTTTCAAATATTTAAATCCTGATTCCTGAAGCCAATATTTGAATTTGCAGATTATCGCGGCTGCTAGAGATGTCCAGGAAAAGACGGAGATTTACACACCTTATAATATTCTTCCTCTGGATTCTGCTGGTGCTTCTCTGCCTATTATGCAGCTTGAAGAGGTCTTGCTTCTTAAGTGATTAATGTTGAGTTTGTGTTTTTATTTTTATTTTTGGCATTGCACTGAGTTCTTTGGCTATCTTTCTTTATTAGATTAAGGCCGCTGTTTCTGGGCTCCGGAATACTCGTGGCTTGAACTGGCCTAGTTCAATCGAGCAACACAGGCAGAAAGCCGGAGATTTGGACATGCTTGATTGGCTTAGAGCTATGTTTGGTTTCCAGGCATGTATTTTACATGTGAATAAAATGGGGGAGGGACAAAGATTTATGATTGGCCAGAGTTTTGTATAACCTCCTAAAATTGTTAATGTATCTGGTTTATTTGGGCGCAGAGGGACAACGTGAGGAATCAGAGAGAGCATTTGATCCTTCTCCTTGCCAACTCTCAAATAAGGCTACACCCTAAACCTGAGCCTTTCAACCAGGCACGTATCTGTCTCTAACTTACTCTGTTTCAGACGAATTTTAATGACTAAATAAAGCTAAAACCGCAAATCAAGAGAACTCTCGTCAAAATTACATTACCGTAGCGGCGTAGCTATAAGGGTAGCCTGCTTTGCTTCGGCCAGTAATTTAATTCTAATGTTGTTTTTTATTTTCTTTGTTTAATTTTTTTTTTATCAATTGCAGCTTGATGATCGGGCCGTTGATTCAGTGATGAAAAACCTCTTTAAAAATTATAAAACATGGTGCAAATTTTTGGGACGAAAGCATAGTTTACGGTGAGATATAACAATATCAGCATCAGTGAACATTTTTGCTTTTATCTTTTACCTTCAAATTTTAAGAATAATTCTGATTTTTTTTTTATGGCAAAAGTGCTTATGATGTTCTTTTACACAGACTTCCTCAAGGTCAGCCAGAGATACAGCAGAGAAAGGTTCTCTATATGGGCTTGTATCTTCTGATCTGGGGTGAAGCAGCCAATGTTCGCTTCATGCCAGAGTGTCTGTGCTACATATTTCACAACGTGAGTACAAATTTTCCTTATGTCTCACAATATCTTGTGCTAAAATGTCTTTGCAAATGATTGTAATGGTTTTCTCTTTTAATCTTTATTTGTTTATCAATAGTTTGTGCATTTGCTAACAAATAACAATGGCCAAGTATGACTTCAGATGGCATATGAACTACACGGTTTATTGGCTGGAAATGTCAGCATAGTTACAGGTGAGAATATCAAGCCTTCTTATGGGGGTGATGACGAGGCATTCCTGCGCAAGGTTATAACTCCCCTATACCGAGTAATTGAAAAGGTATGATCTAGTCTCACATGGACATTGTCATAATATTTCCAGGTTCCTGTGTTCTCTTTATGACTTTTGAAGTTGTAATAATAATGTTCATAATCCAGGAAGCCAAGAAGAGCAGAAATGGAAAGGCTCCACTCTCAGCATGGTGCAACTATGATGATCTAAATGAGTATTTCTGGTTTGTTTTCCGCAGGATTTCTATTACTAAAATTCACTTGTGGATTTGTTTTTCTGTCATTCATTAATTGTCATTTTTTTTTTTATATTTGCAGGTCACTTGATTGCTTTTCTCTTGGATGGCCCATGCGTGATGACGGTGATTTTTTCAAATCGACAACTGATTTGACACGGGTATTTATATTCTGAGAAGTTACTGACCTGGTTGTAAAACACTTTATTTCCCGTCCTTATATAAATTTCACCTCAGGGGAAAAAGAGTGCTCCAAGAAAAACCGGAAAAACTGGAAAATCAAATTTTGTTGAGTCGCGAACATTCTGGCACATCTTCCGCAGTTTTGATCGTCTGTGGACCTTTTTTATACTGGGTTTGCAGGTACTTTTGTCTACCAAAGGACGTGCTTTTGCCATTATTTCCCCTTATTGTGGTTATGACAAGGCGTGAGCATTCTCATTACAGGTGATGTTCATTATTGCATGGGAGGGAATTTCTCTTATGGATGTCTTTCAGAAGGATGCATTATATAATCTCTCTAGTATATTCATCACAGCATCCATTCTGCGCTTACTTCAAAGTATGAAACACTCACTTAAGTGCTTTTGTTATTGTTAAGCTATCATGCTACTATCAGAATCACATGTGACAAAAAAATTTTATTGATGATCTGATTATCATGTAAGGCGTTGAAGCTTGACATTTCATTTTTTTGGGTTAAGTCATGATATGAGAAATACAAACTTCATGAGTCATATGAAAACCAGGATATGATTGAATTGTATTATAGCTTTTCGGCATGACAAGTTCCAATGAAATTGGTCTTTAAATAAATGATGCTATGTTATTTTGGTTTGATTTTCTCCCTACATTCCTTTTTTATGCAAGTCTGGTGCATGAGATTTGTTCCTAACATATATCCTTCCTATCAACTTTTAAGCACTTGTTTATTCAAAATCAATCACTTAAGGCCAAAAGGCTTTGTAATCATAATTTCTAAAAGGTATTTACCTCCAATATGACAGCAATTGTTTTCCTCAATTTTAGTGCTTATTACTACCATTTTTTGGTGAATTCGTTAGCCAATTTAGAATCATGCTACGATTCATACTATTTCTATCTGGAAAGAAAGGATAAGTTATTATGTTCAATTATATTTTCTCTTCATTTGAAGTTTTAAAAAATATCCAAGTTCCACAATATCTTTCTTTTTACTCTCTTATTTTTTTTCTTCCTTGTTCACTGAAATTTACCATTATTTCTCTTCCACTTTACATTGATTTAGGTATATTGGACCTAGTCCTGAACTTTCCAGGCTATCATCGATGGGAATTCACTGATGTTCTAAGAAACATTCTTAAAGTCATTATCAGTCTTTTATGGGTTATCATTCTTCCACTGTTCTATGTACATTCCTTCAAGGGTGCACCGGAGGGTCTCAAGGAGTTGCTTTCCTTTTTTAAACAAATAAAAGGCATTCCAGCATTGTACATGCTAGCAGTTGCATTGTATATGCTTCCAAATTTACTAGCAGCTGCTCTCTTTCTTTTCCCAATGCTAAGGCGTTGGATTGAAAACTCAGACTGGCATATAATTCGATTCTTCTTATGGTGGTCTCAGGTAATCATGTTGTCTTAGTCTTACAGATTTGACTATTTTTCTTCATGGTTATAGTCTTATAGAGATAGATTATTCTATTGGTAAGAAGAGTCTTTCAATGCTATCGTTGGTTGTTTTGAAAGTAATGCATGTTTACACCTGAGCGTAGAAAGCAGTGGTGACAGTTTTTTTGGTTAATCTTGTTCAAATTAAAAAGCCTGATGATATCTGTCATGTGAAGAGTATATAACCAATATTTCCTTTCAAGGACTTGCAGTGCCTTCAAGAGTCAAGACTGACAAACATGTACATAGTTCATGCATACTGCATACATAATATTTACACACACAATCATGCATAGTGAAACACTCTTAGGTTGAAGTTTCTTTACCGTACTTATTTCATAAGATTTTTGACTGTAAAATATATTAACTTTTTATAAAATGCAATTTATATTGGTCCTATGAATTATAACGATCCATCACATTGGTCATTTGTATCAAATTTTGAACATCAACAAGATTCAAAGAATTCAACCAATTAGTTCATAGTTTCATATACTTACAAGTATATACTACATTAGTTTGAGTGGATATCAACAAGTTAGAAAGCAGTTTTAGATTTATTTGAAATTTTATGGGTATATTGCGATGTACATGGTAGGTTAATTCTGTTACAATGATTAATTTTATAAGTGTTTGACCAATTGAAATTGTATGTCTTAGAAAATACATCATCAAATTCGGAATAATTGTAGTTAACAGTGGAGTTCGTGAAAAATTATCCGTGCATCGCACGGACAAACGGGTATAATCCTAGTATATATATAAAGCTACACCTGTAGTTTGGTAATTTACCTTGTCTGATCAAAGATTTTCTTCTTTGTGCTTGGCCCATTTCAAGGAACTTTTTGTGGCAACAAAAATAGCTAATTTATTTCTACAAATTTCAAAAAGATTAGTTGTGATAAATCTTTCTGTTACAGTATCTTTTGATAAGAAATGGAATTTTCAGCTGAGAACTTTTGTACTCTTTAAGACAAATTTCCCATAAAATTGATTATTCTATTATTACTTGCGATTTTGTACATTCATTTCAACTTTTTGTGGTATTCCAAAGAATCTGAGTTTTAGCATTAATTCTTGAATTTTGAATGCTGAATACAATGAGTTAGTGACCGTCAATCTTTTGAAAACATCTATTTGGTCAAAAATGTCTTTTGTTTTTTCAATAATTTGGGTTATTTGAGTATTATTTGTCTATTTTCTGAATGGCTGTTTCTCCCCATGCAGCCAAGAATCTATGTTGGAAGAGGAATGCATGAAAGTCAATTTTCTCTCCTAAAGTTAGTGTCAACAACACTGTTCCTGAAGTAGTTTGTGCTATTGTGCCCTTGTTTATTATTGTTGATAAGTGTTCCATTATCTAGATTCTTTTATGAATTTCAGGTACACTATTTTTTGGGTGTTGCTTTTGGCTTGCAAATTTTTATTCAGTTTTTTTTTCCAGGTGAAGTTTTATATGTACACTAGTGTAACTTGCTTAATAAGATAGCATTGTGAAGTTGTTGGGTGTCTTCTAAATTATTGGATCTATCTTCAGATAAAACCGTTAGTTAAGCCAACCAAGGACATAATGAGCATTCAGCACGTTGATTTTGCTTGGCATGAGTTTTTCCCCAATGGTAGTTATCTTCTTTTTTGTGAATACTTTGTAGCATGCTGTTTATTTTACAGATCCAATGTTTTCCTGTCTATGCAGCTAAAAATAACTACGGTGCGGTTGTTGCACTCTGGGCTCCTGTACTTATGGTTTGTATGTTATATATCCCGGTTATGTTTACATATATGGATCTTTTTAGTAGTTCAGATATCTAATTGTATCATGTCAATATTTTCATTTTCAATACAGGTTTATTTCATGGACACTCAAATTTGGTATTCAATCTTCTCAACTTTGTACGGTGGCGTTGTTGGAGCCTTTGATCGTCTAGGAGAGGTCATAATCAATTTATCTTATTTACCTTGCTATGTGTGAAGAGAATTTGAGATCTATTAACATATTGGGCTTCTGAATTTGTGTAAAACACAGACACATATAGAAACTTAACCTATTGACTAATGAAATTTATGGTGACCATTTGGATAGAGACTACTAGGGATAATCATTTTCTTATATTTTTTTCGAAATCCCAAAATGTCCAATTTGTAAAGAAACTTGAACTTTCCTTTTCATTTTGTAGATGAACTTGAAATGGGTTACATTTATGGACTCGTAAAAGTGAAATATTTTGACTCACAATCTTAACAGTCAGTTAATGTAATCTATTTGCTTGCCGCAGATACGAACTATGAGCATGCTAAGATCGCGATTTCAGTCATTGCCCGGTGCATTCAACACATACTTGGTTCCTTCAAATAAGCAAAAAGGGAGATTCTCTTTCTCAAAGCAATTTGCCGAGGTTCCTACCACATTTTCATAGCTAAGTACTTTTGGATAAATGTGTTCACTCATTTTCATTTTAGTTTCCATGCTTGTATAGGTTTCTGCAAGCAGAAGGAGTGAAGCTGCCAAATTTGCCCAATTATGGAATGAAATTATTTGCAGTTTTCGTGAGGAAGATCTCATAAGTGATAGGAAAGTCCTCAGAGCCAAACTCTTTCGTTGCTTTCCCTTCTTCTCAATCCTACCTTGTAGTCATTCTCCTCCCTCTTTTGATTTGCTGTCCATGACCTAGTTATGACTAAACTAGGTTTGCATGACTCCAGGGAGATGGATCTTTTGCTGGTTCCTTACTCATTGGGTCCTAGTCTAAAAATCATTCAGTGGCCGCCATTTTTGCTTGCAAGCAAGGTCAGTGTGATTCAATTATAGTATGCTTATGTTCATTACCAGTTCATATGATGACACTTTCAACCCTTACAGATTACCGTAGCACTGGATATGGCAACCCAGTTTCGGGGGAGGGACTCTGATCTTTGGAAGCGCATATGTGCAGATGAATATATGAAATGTGCTGTGATTGAATGCTATGAATCTTTTAAACAAGTTCTACATGATCTAGTAGTAGGAGAAACTGAGAAAAGGTATCTTGTGTTGGTGTGTGTCAATTTTAGTTTGCGCTTCACATAAAAGCTTTAGATATGCAAGATTAATGGATTAGTAGCACCCAAGTTTTATTTCCCTTCTGTCCAAATATGTTCCTGTTCCACTAGCACTCTATCCTTCTTGGATCTGTTCTTGTAAAATGACAGCTCTTGCAGTCTCTGTTTTCATGAGTAGTGAAAGCACATGTCGCTTTTATTTTTCCTTTTTTGAACTTTCTCTATTTTAAATCTCTTTCTGGGTTACTTGACAACTCAAAGTAAACAAATGAAGGAAGAAATGGTTAACTTTCCTAATCAAGATTTACTTTGACTCACATTAATTTAAAATTTCATACTGTGTTGAAAAGGATTTACTTTGACTCACATTAATTTAAAATTTCATACTGTGTTGAAAAGGATGATTCGGTATTTCTTATCCGTTGTTTTCTGTTTTTCTTATGTAGCACTTAGAAGCTACAGATTTAATTAAAAATGAATTGATATCATTCTTAATTCACTGTGATGGAACAGGATAATTTCCATCATCATTAAAGAAGTTGAGAGCAACATGTCAAAGAATACACTTATTACAAATTTCCGAATGGGCTTTTTACCCTCCCTATGTAAGAAGTTTGAGGAGCTTGTGGAAATCTTGGTGAGTCATTCAGAAAAAAACTATATCTGAAGTCTGTATTCTTATCTGGTTCTTGCATTTAACCATTTTATTTGATAACTTGTGCATTATTTCCTTGCCACAGCGAGATGGAAATCCATCCAAACGAGGTACAGTTGTCGTCTTGCTCCAAGACATGTTAGAAGTGGTTACTGATATGATGGTGAATGAAATCAGGTTAGTTTAACTCAATGGCTCTGGATTTGCAATATGTGAATATGATAAAGTTCATGGACCTTCCATTGAAACTGATTTTTCTTTTCTTTTTCCCTTGTGATGTTCATCAGTGAATTGGCAGAACTTAATCAAAGTAGTAAGGATACTGGACGTCAAATTTTTGCTGGTACTGAGGCAAAGCCTGCCGTGGTATTCCCTCCCGTGGTTACCGCACAATGGGAGGAGCAGGTACTTAGAATGTAATTTGATTTATAATTCTTAATTATTATTATTATTATTATTATTATTATTATTATTATTATTATTATATGATCCAGAGGCTTCGATAACCAATGGATCATTATGGTCATTTCAGATAAGACGTCTTTATCTACTCTTGACGGTGAAGGAATTAGCCAATGAGATTCCAACCAACAGTGAAGTACGTAGAAGGATTGCATTTTTTACCAATTCATTGTTCATGGACATGCCAACTGCTCCCCGAGTCCGTAAAATGCTCTCATTCAGGTCTTGTACAGTTTCATTGATACATATGGCCATGTAGATATATGTGTATGTTATGCTTGTAAATAAAATAAACTGCATAAACTTCATGCTTCTATACTGTACACTACACTATGCAAATCAAATGTTCACATCATCATAATAAAGCTTTAGTGGCCAAATCGATCAGGGTTATATGATGTTTTCTTTAGATTATGATGACTTCAACTACTGCAGGATTACTTTCATATATATATATATATATATATATATATTAGACACAAATTTTTTGTCAAGGAATTTCTTATGCTTAAAATTTGAAATGTTATGCCTTTAGCTTATATGGAGCCTTTTGCTTCTTCTTTTTAGTGTCCTCACTCCATACTACAGTGAAGAGACAGTATATTCTAAGAATGACATCGAGCTTGAGAATGAAGACGGCGTGTCAATCATATATTATCTGCAAAAGATATTCCCTGGTTCGTAATGACACAATTTAATTTGAATGGCTATTTATTGATAATATAGAATGGATTGGCTGAAATTCAGTAACCTTACTAGATGAATGGAATAACTTCATGGAGCGAATTGATTGTAAAAAAGATAGTGAGATATGGGAGAAAGAAGAGAATATATTACAGCTACGTCACTGGGCCTCATTAAGAGGACAAACTCTTTGCAGGACAGGTAAATGATGGCTCCCTTTACCTTCCCTTCTTCTGCTTGGATTTGTTTGACTGATATTTTTCCTCTTTTACTTATAAACTGAGGTAGTTAGGGGAATGATGTACTACCGGCGGGCATTAAAGCTCCAAGCATTTCTTGATATGGCTAATGAAAAAGGTAATACTTTGCTATATCTATAGCTACCAAGACATGCTTCTGGTTTATAGCTTTTTGTAAAGCCTGGGCCTTAAGTCGTGTCTTATGCATATATATACCTTTTAACACTTTAAAATTTCCTCACGAGTATGAAATCTGGTAAAAAGACTTGTCATATTCATCTTGGTGCCTGAAAAATGAGTAGTTAAATGCCAAGATGATTTCGTTTTTGTTTTTGTCCTGTGGTAGAGATACTTGATGGCTATAAAGCTATTACAGTTCCATCTGAGGAAGATAAAAAGAGTCAGAGATCTCTATATGCCAGTTTAGAGGCTATGGCTGATATGAAATTCACATACATTGCTACCTGTCAGAACTATGGAAATCAGAAGCGCAGCGGAGACCGCCGTGCAACAGATATCCTGAATTTGATGGTTAAGTATGTTTTCTGAATTGAATTTTATAAGGATAATGTATATTTTGCTTTTAGTTTCCCAAGTTCACTTGATTGAAGAATCTAATTTTTGGTTCTTCATCTATAGCAATCCCTCACTTCGTGTTGCATATATTGATGAGGTTGAAGAAAGGGAAGGTGGAAATGTACAGAAAGTGTATTATTCTGTGTTGATCAAAGCTGTGGACAATATTGACCAAGTAAATGCATATTGATACCGAAACATAACAAATTACTAATGGTACCTTGCCTTTGAATTAACCATTTTTGCATCTTCCCTGAAGGAAATATTTCGAATAAAACTTCCTGGTCCAGCGAAGTTAGGAGAAGGGAAGCCTGAAAACCAAAATCATGCCATCATTTTTACTAGAGGGGAGGCTCTTCAGGCTATTGACATGAACCAGGTAAAATATTATAAACTTAAGCCTTTCATAAAATGGAACTGGGTGTCAGGGCCTACTAAAAATGTGTGTCATTAATTTGAAATTTTTTTCTAGGACAATTACTTGGAAGAAGCTTTAAAAATGCGTAACCTGCTAGAAGAATTCAATAAGGATCATGGAATGCGCCCACCTACCATATTAGGTGTTCGTGAACATATCTTTACTGGAAGGTTATGATTTTTTTCTACATAGATCTAGCACATAGTCTTGTTTAGATCCTATATTACTTAATTTTATCACCTGTTACAGTGTTTCTTCGTTGGCTTGGTTTATGTCAAATCAAGAAACTAGCTTTGTCACAATTGGTCAAAGAGTTCTTGCAAGACCGCTGAAGTAAGTTTTTGTTTGTTTTGTTTTCTCATTATGCGGTTGACTTCTTAATGCTTGATTATCTTTTATGATAAACTATAACCACCCTTGAAACGCATGGCTAATAATATTAGACCTCTTCCCAAGATGAGGCTGCATTTTAATTTAAGAGTGCAATGCATTTAAAATATTTTACACAGATCAGAGCATAGATGTTCCGGGTTCTGCTTACTATTGAATTTCTGCTGCATCCCACTCCTTCTTATTTGATTTTCTTGTTGGAGTGTCATTTCATTTTTTGGTGACAATAATCAGTGAACAGTGAACTACTGAATTTTCCTTCTGCTATCTCCAGCCGTTAAGAAAAAATAAGCATAAATTAGTCAGAATTGATATTTTCTGGCCCCTGCATTACAATTGATGTTTTCAATTGTAGAGTTCGATTCCACTATGGTCATCCGGATGTTTTTGATAGAATCTTCCATTTTACTCGTGGTGGAGTCAGCAAGGCTTCTCGTGGTATCAATCTGAGCGAGGATATATTTGCTGGTAACATTCTTGATGCATTTTTTTTTTTAATATTTGATTTGATATTTCTATCTCTCATCATATGCCTTTGCCGCGTATTCAGGATTCAACTCAACATTAAGACGTGGGAATATTACCCATCATGAATATATCCAAGTCGGAAAGGGTAGAGATGTTGGGCTCAATCAAATCTCTCTTTTTGAAGCAAAAGTGGCCTGTGGTAATGGAGAACAGACACTTAGCAGGGATATCTACCGACTGGGGCATCGATTTGACTTTTTCCGCATGCTATCATTTTATTTTACAACTGTGGGATTTTATGTCAGCTCAATGGTAAGGCTCAGTGCTTTTGAATCAAGTGAAATATACTGAATATCTTTTTTACCAATATTTTCAGGAAATTTGGTTATCTAAATCTACCATATGCTATATTTAAGAAGACATAAATCAAGAATAATGGGTATGGAAAATAATCATCACTTAAACTTTATTAAAAGTTCGCCCTATAAGTTGCAAGTATACCCTGCTTATTGGTTATAAATTTATAATGAGTTTGGTTCACCTTAATGAAAAACCATAGGTGTTGGAGAATTTTATCCAACCAACTCAACTCGAATTAATTGGCTTCCAAAGTAGCTTAGGGTCGCCTACAAAAACTCCTGCATCTAACTCTAAGCTTTCTTCTGCTGTTGACAGTTGGTGGTTCTCACTGTTTATGCTTTCCTATATGGCAAACTTTACCTGTCATTGAGTGGATTTGAGGCTGCTATAGTTAAGTTCGCTAGAAGGAAGGGAGACGATCCTTTAAAGGCAGCAATGGCTTCACAGTCCCTTGTTCAAATAGGTCTTCTGATGACTCTGCCCATGGTCATGGAAATTGGGCTAGAGAGAGGGTTCAGAACTGCAGTCGTTGACGTCATAATAATGCAGCTGCAGCTGGCACCCGTTTTCTTTACCTTTTCACTTGGGACGAAGATGCACTATTTTGGGCGCACTCTCCTGCATGGAGGGGCAAAGTACCGAGCAACAGGTCGTGGTTTTGTAGTTCGTCATGAGAAGTTTGCGGAAAACTACAGGCTGTACTCTAGGAGTCACTTCGTAAAAGGGATAGAGCTAACTATACTGCTTATATGTTACAAAATTTATGGATCAGCAACTCCTGATTCAACAGCATATACTCTTCTCTCATGTTCAATGTGGTTTTTGGTGTGTTCTTGGCTGTTCAGCCCTTTCCTTTTTAATCCATCAGGATTTGAGTGGCAGAAGATAGTTGAAGACTTTGATGATTGGACAAAATGGATAACTAGTCGAGGTGGTATTGGTGTTCCTTCAAACAAGAGCTGGGAATCATGGTGGGATGAGGAACAGGAGCATCTGCAGTACACTGGGATTTTGGGGCAGATTTGGGAGGTTGTTCTTGCCCTGCGTTTCTTTGTCTATCAGTACGGGATCGTGTATCATCTACACGTAGCCAGGGGTGACCAGAGCATCATGGTAATTATGCTTGCCAATTTAATTTTACTTCACATTTTCTTGTCAAATTTGAACCTGCACCTCAGGCTTTAAACATGTATGATATATCCATATTATGTTATAATTTGCATTTTAGACAAAGATGTTCCTTGGTTAGAGAATGTAGTCCTTTACCAAGTAACACCTCTTTTGGTGAACAAAAAAACAGACATGGAGTACATACTACACATGGAGAAGAGCTTTCTAACCTCAAATTTATCTCCAGGTTTATGCTCTGTCCTGGATAGTCATATTAGCTGTCATGGTCATCTTGAAGGTCAGTTTTCAATTATCAAACAGTTCACTCTACATACAAGCATTTTCTGTGCTTGAACTTGATAATTATTCAATTAACTAATTACTGACATACTTGCATCTGGAACTGCAGGTCGTGTCCATGGGTAGAAAGACATTCAGCGCAGATTTTCAGCTGATGTTTCGTCTCCTCAAAGTGCTTCTGTTTATAGGAACCATTGTTATTCTAGTCTTGTTGTTTACTCTACTTAGTCTCACTGTCGGAGACATCTTTGCGAGCCTCCTAGCATTCATGCCAACTGGTTGGGCATTGATACAGGTACTTATCTAATAGTCATTACCTCTGTCTTTAATGGAAATAATATCTCTTCAGTAAGATAGTCCCTTATGGTTTGTAGTCGTTACCCCGAGGTTCAGTCATTTATCTTTATTTGTGTCGTAATAAACAATAAGGTCCACTTGTGGAGGGAAAAGGTTTAAATGGAATATATATTTCTATATATAAATCTCATAGTCAAGTAAATTAAGTTCTCTTTCTAAATTCATGATATTAGAAAAGTTCCCTCATGATATCTTTTGTTTTTATCTGTAAATCTTAAAACTATTTCTGCCTAATTTTCCTGGCTTTAAATGTGAGCAGATAGCTCAAGCGTGGAGGCCAGTGATAAAAGGCATTGGAATGTGGGGGTCTGTCAAGGCTTTATCAAGGGGGTATGAATACGTTATGGGAGTGGTTATCTTTGCGCCAATAGCGATATTAGCTTGGTTTCCATTTGTTTCAGAATTCCAAACTAGACTGCTATACAACCAAGCATTCAGCCGAGGGCTTCAAATCCAGCGCATTCTGTCTGGTGGCAAGAAGAATAAATAAGACAGATGTGAATCATTAGCAGCAAGATTATTACAGAAAGATGAGTTGAATGTTCATGCATGCAGAGAAATTTAAGCAAATATAATTTGGAGCAGACTGCATATTGAGACTGCAGAAGGATTCTTCAGAGCTAGAGTTGGATAAATTCTTGACCACTGGAAGATGGTGAATCGGATCTTATCCGTGCAGCAAAACAGGTGAAACTAGTATGAAAACGTGTTTTGATAGTTTCTGTGGAAATGGTTCAATTATCATGAGCAGTCTCATTTCTATTTTTTGGTTGAATTTTTATTCTGGCAAGGAAATAGTTGATGGTAGGAACTCTCAGGATTATTGGTTAGTTTAGTGCCACGAGGATTACCACTCTTAGGCAACAGTTAAATTGTTAGTATATCTGTGTTTAACCCTTTTTTTTCCAGCTAGATTAAATAAACTTTTCCCTAATGGGAGAATTATATGTAAAGAAAATTTTCCCCAATCATTTTCGTTCACTCTACTCTAATGGAGCAGCCAAAGATGTGAATATACATACATGTAAATGTTCTATATAGTAACTGCTTTGATCTTGAATAAAGTTATAGCAATTGATGGAAAATTTTTAGTTCTGAATATTTCAATCAAGTAACTTCCCATTTTTGGACAAACAAACTAACTTACTATTCATTGATGCATTGTATAAACTCTTGTTTCAGTTAGGCATTATTGGGTTAGAAGTTTCAATAATTGAGAAGTTCTTTCGGTACTCAAATAATCACATGTATTAAATAATTTATAATCCTTTCAAAATATGTATATATATTTATAACAACGCCTCCTATTGTTGCATGGTTTTTTAATTCTGTTGTAAATTTTATTACTATTAGTTCATTTCAATATATATATATATATATATATATATATATATATATATATATATATATATATATATATATTTCAATTATCTTCACATGGCAAAAATGGTTAGTTCGATTTTATATTATCATTGGTCATTTAGACAACCTATATTATTACTCTTGTGGTTAAGTTTTTATCTCATTTTATTTCACGCTGTCTTATTATATTTCATTTTATTATATTTCCATCTTCCACCAATTTAAAGTTACCTCGAAATACATTAAAAAAAAGTTACCTCGAAATATTATTTTTAAGTCAACTCGAAATATATCTTTTCATGTTAATTGTATGAGAGTAGATAATAGTAAAAGCAAAAAATGTTTAATAAATACCCCCAAAAGAGAGAGAAAACAAATAAAATATAAATAACTTTGATAAGTGGGAAGCCTTACATTACATTAATTAAAGTTAGTTCTCACAACAGAGTTTTTTTCAACATATAGAATTCGTCAAAATTCAACATAAATTAATACAACTGAGACAACCAAAATTGATTTGTATTTAAGAAAATTAAAGAGAGGTATATACACTATATATATACAAAAATTTCACATATTGCAAAATTTTGAGCGTGTAAAAATCATTTGGCTATCTATTTGATTGAGCTAATGTATATTGGTCTAGAAAGGTGCAGATGCTATGTCCTTGAATGCTGCTGCTGCTGCAGGTGTTTCTCTTGCTGCATATTTCATGTTCATCGGTTCCAGTTGATCCAGCTCAAGTTCTAGTTCTAGATCTTCCCCTGAATCCATGTTCATCCTTGCACATGATGATGATCCCATACTACGACCACCACTAACCACTGGCTGCAACCCCTGCATGCCAATAAATTAATTGCATAATTAATTACAAGTATACAACGTAACACATAATTATTTCAAATTGTATATCACATAATATAATCACAAATTCAGTAAACAAAGTAGAAATCTCGATCAACTACCTCCGTGAAAATTCTTGAAGCTTCTTCAAAGCTCTTGGTGTTCATTATGTATATTGCTAAATCCTGAAAATTTATCAACACGATCCAACCCTCAATATTATTCAATCATGTCTATAACATCAACTACATATATATAGATATATGTACAATCGTTGAAAAATCAAGAATCCAATCCTAAACAAAACTATATATCTATCATCACCACTACCACCACCAATGATGATATGAATTCAAGAAACAAAACAAAGAAACTATAGAGAAATGAAAGAAATTATGCACCAACTAACTCACCCTTGCACATTGAATTTGATCGATGTTGAGAGTCCTAGGCTCTCTTTCAATAGATGAAGTCCTTGCAATAGGTAACATCGCTGCCTCCATTATCATTTTCTTTTTCGATCCCCTTGATATTGATATTATTGTATTTATTGTATCAACATATGAATGAAATCGGCTTATATATAGTGGTGTTTTTGTTGAGAAAAATATCCTGAGATGGAGGACCACGCTAGCCGCAACGTGGCAATCCCGAAGAGTGGACCACACGTGGCACGGTGTTTGTGGGGACATGTGGCAGTTAAAGGTGACATCGTACAAGCCGAGAATATAGAAACATCAAACGTGGTAAGTGTGGTTTCCAAAAAGGGAATGGAAGAAGATACATATTGTAGTGCAAAAAATGGGAACGTGTTTAGTAGTAATTACGTGTTGCAAGTTGGTGTGGAATATGGTGGCACCGCCATTGGTTTGGTCCACGTTGATTGACCTGAGTTGGTAAACGTGTACGTATAAGATTGCATGGGGATCATGGTTTGATGTGGACAACAGATTTTATTGGACCTGAAATCAGGCCCAACAAGAGCCCGGCACGTGACTCATAGGGATCTGATTCACAATAATATTCTATTCTATTATTGGGTCCATATCCATTATTCTGTAATATTCTATTTTATTCTGATCTATTGCATGTCACGTCACGTCGCATATCTCTTTCTCAAATTTTCTTCTTCCATCTTCTTTTATATAGATTTTTTCGACTCTTGCATAGAGGAGGTAATGTGTTTGATATTTTCTTTTTAAAAAGATTTGTTAACCACCATATTTTTGGAGACATCTGCTATTTGTTTTAAGTGTCATGGTGCCGTAAAAAATTCAGTGATAGACGAATCAGAACTTTTTTTAGGTTGTTTAGTTGAGAGGAGTTGTATACTATTCTCTATCCGGGCCCAAGCAATGAGCCCATGGGAAGCAAATCAAGCAATAGAAAAAGCTCAAGCTCCTCAAGTGGTACTATTTAGTATGGAAAATAATACTTTGAAACTTGAATTTCACTTCACACCTAGAGTTTGATAGAAATAGAAGATAGATAAGTGAGACATTATGTGTGATATGACAAAAAATGGGAGAGATATTACAGATGAAGATCGTAATAGAGAAAACAAAATGCTCTCTTAACTCTATGAAAGCTACACTTTTTAAAAGACTAATAATGTCAAGATAAAGTTATAAAGGGAAAGGTGCTGGCAAACAAATCTCCAAGTGTATTATGATAGATCCTTGGTCTTGAGAGTAAAGACCTAAACCACAGAGTCACTAGTTATCATGATGCTACTGTAGCATTTATTACATAATATAAATGGCTCACCAATTCAACCAATGATTCTTTACTTTGACCGAGTCAAATCACCAAACAAGATTACCAACAATGAGTAGCCTCATGCTGAATGATGTGGCTGTAAAAATATCTTGGTCAAAGACCCCAAAAGTAACAGTCTATTTATCTGGACTCCAATTTTCAGGTAGTGTAGTCTGCCAGAACAAGGGAGAGTCCAGATCAATCAACTCCAAGAAGTCCAAGTCACCAAACCCTGAAACATCACCTGTAGTGGCCATTCCATTTGTGCCACACTCAACATTCTGGACAGAGGAGAAACCAGCAGCATCCCAGGAATCCAGGTTTCCCAGGTCCTCGAAAAAGTCAATTGAAGGTGCACCTTCAGTAATATTTTCCTGAACAAGATTATCAATCTCTCGTTAGTGAAAAGTATCCTAATACATAAATAAGAGTATTGCAACAAACATGTTATAAGATAAATAGTCTTTCCACACAGATAAAACAACATCATATCATTGGTTTTTTTAAACTAGAGGACTATTCTTCATACGACCAGATCTCCTTTTCAGTGTTTCTATGGGTCTTCTCCATATGTCCACAAACCCTCTAAAATGAGACTTTACTATATTCTCTACTAAAGAAATTGCCCCAACTTCCTGTCTAATGAAGAACACTACCACGGTTATGGAAATGAGATGGTGTGGGATTACGAGTTTATAGAGATGCAGAGACTGGTTTGGGCAATAATGCTGGCAGTGGCGGCTTGCGATTGATGACAGTGTAGCTTGGTTGTGAATGATCATTTTAATTCTACACTATTGAACAAAAACAGATAGTTCAGATCTTTTACATGACATGGGCATGTTAAAATGGCATGAGAGGATTGCTCTCCTTGAATCCTACTAAACTTATGCGTATATTTCTTCCATGAACTAAGCACCAGACTTAACCCGAAATAGCAAAGAGGAGCTACAAAGAGAACAATACCATTTAACAAAAGGCCCCTTATACCCTTGAAGTTATACATCAAGCTCCAACCCATTTTGAAAGAAGTATATAACAAAATACAACAAAAAAACAAAACATGAGAAAGTAGAAAAGATAGAAAAGGAAGCAAGCCATTGCCTGATGCACAGCATATCGAGTAACATATGAATCTATTAACTTCTCAACTATCAAGACGTCTAGTATTAGCCAAAATTCGTAATGCAAACTCAAACATACGTGATCACAATCATGTAGTAAAATGGCGTTATAATTTATGAAAAGGTGCAAACCGCAGGGGTAGATAAAGGCATAGAATTAAAAAAATTCGGGAACACATAAACATTACAAAGATAGAAAAACAAACGTCACAGCATTTTCCAGAAGAAAGTATAGGCAGGACGAAGAAAAAGAAATAGGAAGCAAACCTCAGGCAATGTGTCTTCTTTGAAAATGTCAAGCATTGATAAAATATCTTCATCACTGTTAACAGCTTGGTTGCTTGGAGGTGAAGGAATTTCCAGGCCAGGAGAAGGCATCATTCCCGTTAGACATGATGTGGATGTTGACCCAGTACATCCACCAGCAAGGAGATATTGGTCATTTGGAACAGAAGTATTAGATGTTATAGACGAAATGGGAATTGGTGCAGATGAATCAACATAAGGTATTCCAATTTCTTCATCATTCCAGTCTTCCTCATTAAATGGTCTCCCATATTGTGCACCATTCCTGGGTCCAGGACCTTCCTTTTGGAATACCTTACAGATCACATAGGAATCCTGCCATCAAACACACCATGAGAAGTACGTAAAATTAAAATAAAATCCACACAAAACATTAATAAAAAATTCAATAGTTGATATGAAGAAGGTTAAAAGGGCATTCAAAAACTAATTAGGATCATCTTGATTTTGTAAAATTATTTTGTTAGAAATCAGGGGTGAATAAAATTCATAAGAGTAGTGTTTTCTGGATAGTTCTGATTAAAACCCTTTAAGATGAATAACAGAATAATTACTTAAAGGGTATCATTTTTATACTGTTTTAATAAAAAATTATCAGATATGTAAAGGGATAAGAAGTCAAAACATTGATGAGTAAAAACTAACTTGAAAACTCTAGCAAAAATAACAAATCTTGCTTTTGCCCAAATCCCAATTTAAATATAAAATCAGGTTAGACTTAAAAGTAAGAATGCAAAGTAGAACCAAACAACATGGAAAATAAACAAAATCCTGTTTTGAGAGCTGCAAATCCCTGTTTTGACGGAGTCCACTGCAGAACCAAACATGCAATAGTCACATACAAACAACAATTCTCTTTATGGGTGTAAGGAAAAACAATAAACACCAGAATTCTTATTTGATTCATAGCAATAAAGCAAGTGGTTGCATAATAAAAGCCACATCAACATGCATTAAACATTCATATATTACCATTTACAGAGAAATAGATTAAAACAGCAGCTAGAGTAATAGACATCCTATCCTTTACTACATTCGCAATCAAAAGCACATGTCCTACAAATTTTCATACAGACGGCAGTTCAAAACTAAATGATACATATATCATTATAAGAAACAAATGGATACCTGAGCAATTCCTTTGTCAGCTAAGTCCTTATCTTCAAGCCTATACTCATGCATAACCCAATTTGTTCTATCCCCACGAGGTGCTTTCCCCGTGTGAAATATCAGGGTTTTTCTCATGCCCACAACTTGATTATTATGTAGAACAGCTCTATCCTTCCCAGTAACTTTCCAAAACCCAATCTCCGTAGCCCGATTCATCCTGGCCCCACTGCCATATTTCTTCTCCGTCGGGGAGAAGAAATACCATTCCAAATCCCCAGTTCTCAAACAAGACTTATCTAAACAAAGGAAACAAAAAAAACCCTAATTAGTAACAAAATCAAAAAATAGAAACACACACAATCACAATCACACAGTACTCAAATAAACTTATCTAGATTACCAGGAAGATCCCAGGGAGCATGCTTGTAGACATTAACTTCAGCAATAACATCATGAGGGAGCTTTCTCCCCATGACTTTCCTCTTCAGATAGAATTTCACTAACTCAACATCCATGGGATGAAACCGAAACCCCGGAACCAATTTCATTTTCGGGAAAACAAGCAATCGAACAATCAAACAAACACAGTACAATTTTGCCTTTTCTCAATCTCAATGAAAACGATTATTACTTCGAATGAAACGAAATGGAAACAGAAATTCAAGAACTGCGATCAGAAAGAGAGAGGGGGGAAAAGAGAGAGAGAAATGAAACCGGAGTGAGAGGGGAGTATCAAGTGACGTGCCGGAACAAGATTTTGGAGGGACACCAAAGCCTTCTTCCGCGGTTCATGAAGCAGGTGCGGCAGCCAACGATGAAGGAGGATTGAATTTTGGTGAGGTAAACAGACATCGGCGCGGTGGAGAAACCCTAGATCGGAGATTGAAGAAACGAACGAGGAAACCACACTCTCTCTTTCTCACTCTAGCATAGAAGATGATTACGCGAAGAAGGATTGAAGTGAAGAGAAGGGTTTATATCAGGGTTTAGGGGAACGCGTAAAAGAAAATTGGGCCTAAACAATAAAATAAAATTGTAAAAAATTTATAAGTTTGAATGAGAAATTTATAAGTTCCCAAATATAACTTGTCTATAATAAAATCTATTTTAGATTTTGTCAATTTTTATGTATTTGCCTTCTTGACTCAAATGGTAAATTTTCAATGAGAAAAGATTGCATGGACAATAAATTCTAATACAATTGGTAGATAACTAAGCTTTTTAAGCATTTAGCTCGGAGATAGAATCTTAGCGTTGTATATAAAATGTAATTTATTGGGAGAGATTTACCCACTTAATATTAGAATTTGGGAGGCTCAACTTTAGACCAAAAGTTAATTTAGATGAGAAACGTGAGATTTGCAGATGTAAGTGGCTCATATATGAATATGTTCTTCAATAAACGATTTAGAATAAGCACGATACCCTGTTATAATTTAAGAGATCTAATTTTACTCTAAAAGCTAGCTTAGAAGCTGTGAGAATTGACTTTTCATATATAAAGGTTATTTTGAATCATATCTCAAGTCAATGTGATACTTCATGTTCATGTAATTATAGGGTCTCAAGGAAATTAGATGAAATTAATATCAGTTCATGAAGATTTCATAGTTCAAAACTCAATCGGTTGAAGATTTCATAGACCATCAACAATCACACTTCAAAACTCAATCTCAAAAACAATAAAAAAACCTAGGATCCAAAGATCTACAACCGATTGATGTTAGTTATTTAAATCTAGTGATTGTCTCATGGTCATGGATATCATTTTCCTTACATCAACACTAAATGCAAATACAAATTCAAACAGATTCAATCAACATGAATTGAAAACAGATTCAAATCGAAAGTGAAGAAATTCTTTCACCCCACACTAAATTATGTTTATCCAGACTGTGCACATCTCTGTCTACGGTTATTTAGTGTATTTTTAACCTTCTAATTTGAATATTTGACTCTACTCTTTGATGATAGTTTTCATTTGATTTTATTTGGATCCTTATGTTATTCTCTATAGACACTACCAAAAATATGAAAAACTTCATATGATGAATTGTAGTTTTTACTAAGTTATAGATCAATCCAAGTATCAGCCTGAGCATAAAAGTTGTAGATCTTTCTCTTATCAAGTGCATCACCAATTTAATGCAAGAATTTCTTGTTGCCAACTTCCAGATTAGCCTGGGTTCCATGCACAATATAAAACAAATTCCCAGGAAATGTGAAAACTGTGATCCAGAAACAATGCCACCAAACCTTCACTACTTTACATGATTGATATAAAGGTGAAATAAATTTCACCTTGAATCAGATACAATAAGTCAAGTCAAATCACACATCATTGAAGAATATTGATCACAATTTTTCAAAGTCTATTGAAGGAAGGATCAAACTCATCGAAGATAGACACCATTGAACAGCTGAGAAAAGGAAAAAGTTACAGAGCAGTTCCACAATACTGAAGGTATGTCCATGATTTCCCACATACAGGTCATTCAAATTCTACTAGTCCAGTATCCGCTCAACACTTTAAACACACCCCAATACTGTAGATGAATCAGTCACTCCCATCTCAACATCCAATTTTTGGTCTGTCCCGTTAAAAATCACTGTACACTCTGCGTTATCTCTCAGCATTTAGGAGGCCAATGCAGCTTCTCCAACCAGCAGAGCTTCTTCATTCACATAAATGAGGGAGGGAAAGAAATAAAATAGACCTGGCTACAGAAATTTAGCCCGGTTTATGTCGACATTTTTTGGCAAGTTAGAATCTGCCATCTGTTGGGAGATAAGGGGCAGCATGCTGCCACCTACGAAATCTCCCCACCCTCTAAAGCCACTATCCACATTGAACCAACCACTCCCACTAGTAACTTAAAATGCAATCGTTATTGATGAGCATTCACTAGGCAAGCTTGGCCAAAAGGGAACAAGCAAGAGATCACCACTGACAAATCACAATATTCCATTCAAAACCTTCTGATAATAGTCATACTGCCGAGTCCTCCAAGCATCCAGGCTACTGCTGATAAGCGAAAGCACCAAGGAGACACATTGCTGCAAAAAATAAAAAAAGAATACAGTAATGTAACAATCACAAAAACAAGTTGCAATTAAAAAGGTAGACATTATTAATCTTGAAACCTCTTCTGTTAAACTGAGATGGAATCGCTTTCGCAAGTTTTGTATCGTCCGTGTACCACCATTAAAGCATGGGAAATCTGAATCCTGATATCAACATTGCCAAAACAAGGAAAATGTGAAGGGGAAAATCCACAGCAATGATGGGGGAATATTTCCTTATCCACACACATGCAGCAAAAACAGTGTGCAGCACACACTAGTACATGTACAGTTGAGAATCAAGACTGTCAAAAGATCAATTAAAATAAAAGTGAAACATGGAATCATTTTTCTAGCTGAGGCTGTGTCGAAGTTTACAAGTACTGCAGGATTTAATTTTATAATGAGATATTTTTCAGTCATTAGACAGTCAGCAAGGTTGTTTGAAAAGGCATAATCACGGCCACCCATTGTCCTGTTTCTAGAAACTGGAAGTACAAATCAAGACCTGACACAATGAAAATGGGCAGAATACAATATTAGATGCCCATGGAACCACAGGAAGCTATTGATCATATTACCTGCAACATCTCAACGAGAAGAATAATACGCTCAGCATGCTTGCGGCAAGTAAGGAAGCCTTGAATGCATAAAACCTGGATTACAGGGACAAAGGAACATGGCAAATTTAGACCTAACAATAGCATATACCATCTGCAATCTCTCAAGGAAAAATTAGATAGACTTTTTATCAGCACCTTAAAATAATCAAAGAACTCGCTCGGAACACCCTCAGCATCAGAATCCATAACCTAGCATAATCACATAGTTGTGAGCACCGTGTAGAGAAAATCTAATGCCTGATGAAATGGACGTCGGAAAATAGGGAAAATAATAAATAAATAAAAAATCCCAGTTTTACCTCAAGAAGCTCACGTGTTAATTTGAAAGGTGCACTTTCAAAATTAACACCACCAGGTGAATTGGAAAGCATAAAGCCAAAATCAATGTGTATGATATGACCTTCTTCATCCAATAGGAGGTTCCCATTATGCCTATCCTTCACCTGGATGACAAGAAAGGGAAAAGAGGAGCGGGAAAAACGCAAAACATTCAATAACAATAAACAGGAACAGCTAAATGTTATCATTCAAATTGTCAAATGGGTAAAGCGCAATTAATAAAAAGTTCCGCACCTGTAGAAAGTAGCACACCAGGGAATATCCTGCCATACTCTCAACAAAGTTCCTCTAAAGCAAAGAAAGTGAACAAGTTATTAAATTGTATATAATAGTGGAACAAATGCCCAATGAAGAAGTTCTTGAAAATCATAAGATGAACAAGTTCTAGAATAAATCAGTTGTATCTACATATCTCTAAATTACCTGGGCAAGTTTAAAACTTGGAGAATTTTCTTCATACTTAGCATTGAAGAATTCACGTAAACTTGAGATGTTGGGATATCTACTTTTGATAGAATGTAGAGAAGCCTATAAAGCATTAACACTTTTAATAACAAAGACATAAACTTTATAGTTTAATACATTTGAAAATTTTTAGCACAGAATTACCGTATCTGGAATTGTTTCAATTAAAGCTGTATACGAAGAAGTACACAAAACTTCATAAGGGCGCAGCCAGAGAGGTAGACCAGCCTCTTGGAAAATATCTAGAATCAAAACCAGTAATTTTAAGCAATATGTAATGAAACACAGGCAACTGTTTGCAATCGAATTTAAAGTCATCCTTTGTTCAATTAAACTTGTTTATTAGATAATTTTGTTCATGCTTTGGTACATACTGTTGAATCTGATAATATAGATGTAAAAAGATATCAAAACTATATCTATCTAAATCTAAAAGATACTAATCTATAATAGAAACTTATATTTGAACCATATCTCTATTACTAAACTAAATCTTAATAATATTCAACACATACTTCCACTTCGAATTACAACAATCAGTTGAAAAATGGGTAAATTCTGAATAGGAAAGAGGAGAAGGGGGGGAGGGGGGGGTACAAAAGGTATGAAAGACAGCTTACCGTAGAAGTGAGAAATAAGTTGAACAGCCAGATGCTCCTGCCTGCAATCATCACCACTTTTAACAATAACCTATGTGGAACAAGGGAAAATTGCATCATCATGTGCAAAAATTTGAGATATAAAGCACATACTCGGAAACAGAAAACGCAAACAACTATAATTAATATGGAATAAAGCCAAATTGATAGAATCATATTAATCAAATTTTAAAAAATGACAAAGCTTTTGACAAAAAGTGAAAATATTGTCTTGAATCTATTATGCGAATTTTGCCATGATATTTGACATTCGGATCTCCCTACATAAAATCTAGCAGCATACAAAAAATTACGGAATTATCTCATTAATAGTCTTAGAATTTGGATTAGGCCTAACTCTACCCAAAAGCTAGCTCAATGTGAGGATTGTTCGACCCTTAATAAGAACATATTTAGTCATATCTCTAGTAATGTGGGACCTAAATACACTCCCCTCACATCCAAGGCTGGACATCTAGAGCGTGAAGTTTGCATGGTTGGACATGCAAGTTGTTGGGTGAAGACACATAAATGGTTTTATAATATATCTATAACAAGTAGCAAAGTACAGAAAAACTGAAGCCCTTTCTATAAAGCAAGTGAAAAATATTTTGACTTTTACTGCAATTTTGCCCTGCCCATAAGGCCATAACCCAATGCACAAAACTTCAGGTAAGAAAAAGTATGATGAGTAATAGTACAACTTCCCAACCCCACCAGAAATTTCAATATACATTTATAACATGATCTTGACTCTCTGAATCAATTTTCTAGATAGAAATTTGCAATGCAACAAATTGTAAGATTACATTTGAAGGCAAAATATAATTGAAATAAATCCTTGGTTGCGTTTTTCTGTTATGCACCAATGTCATCATATCTAAATATATATTGAGTTCATAACTTCATGATTTTCCAAACTATGTAAATGTCCACTTACAAAGCAAATTCATTTGCTTAAAAAATGCACTTACAGATCGCAAGTCCCAACCAGGTAATTTCCCATATATTGAAGCCTTGCATATCCTATCTTTCTTTGCCTCCCAAAGTTCACCAGACAATGCATCACTGGCTCTGGGAGTAATTCCATTAGCCTGTTGGGAGGAAACATATCATATATGACAACTGCATAATCCTTAAGTAAAACCAAACTTCAATACTTATGTTTTACCTTTGGTTGTGTCTCTGATGAATCTTGACCAGCACCTTTCAAAGGGAGTCCAATAGGTGCTTCCCCTTTTGCTGCTGCAGCCTAACAAAGGTTCAAAAGTTGACAATAGAAGTAAAATAGTCTTCCCTTTGAGGAACTATTTTTTACACATTAAATATACATTGAGGGGGAAATAAATGAGCAGTGCTTATTCAATCCTTTTGTTTAGCTTCACAAAAACATAGTCGAGCATATTTGATTACTAAGAAAAATGTGATTCCTATATTTTAACTAATTTCTACGCCCATAATGAAGGGCGGGTAGCCGGGTATCATTTTTCCCTTGATATGGTAATGATATTTTATGGGTGTTAAGTAATAAAATATAAAATATATATAACATTAACTTTCACTCCTACTACTTCCTCTCACCATTTGAATTTTGAAAAATTCCTGTAAATAGTAAATGCTAACCAAACATGTTTTCAAATTTTCTCAGAAATAGCATTCTAGACATAATATTCCTAAAGAATATCACTCCTGGGAATGCAATTGCGTATCTTGAAACAAATGCCTCTTAAGACTAAAAAAATACATCAGAAGAAGCTTACACAAAATAATGTGAATAGACACACCAATAGCAGTAAAAGAGCACTCAAAGGCTCACCTTTACTTCCTCCATTGCTACCATACTTGGAACGCGGCGGTGCTCCTTCTTCCGACGAGGTGCTTGGTCCTCAATATCTTCCATTCTAACCCCTGGATCAGCTGTCAACACAACTCGTACCCATTCCAAATCATTCCAGTCTTCTCTATAAATTGAAGCAGGATGCCGACTGCCGTTACATAGATCAGCCACTCCAGTTTTCCCTGACTGACCATTTATTTGTGTTTCCACAGAAAGATGCAGACTAACAAATTTGACTTTTGTCTCAGATACATGAGTCATTGCCTGGTCAATTGCTTGAGCAGTCGATCTGGACATCCTATCATTGCTATTACGGTACACCTCTTGTGCTGTCGACAATGGATAAGCCCAAGGGGGTGGTTTATGCAACAGAGCATCTCCATTTGCCAAAGGAATTCCACCTTGAGAAAGTTTCTGAGAACTGGATGTCTCCTTGGGATTACTATAACAAGCAATTTGCAAGGAGAGGAATATATCAAAAATATATTTTCAGCTTTAATAAGAATAACTTCGACTTTGCGCAATTCCAAGGAGTACTGTCAAAGTTATACCTTGGCATTTCACATCTCAAAACTTCTGTGCAGATCATGTAAGGTGCCTTCTCCCTAGAATTCAAGAGAACAGCTTCGTCCTCAGGTATATGAAGAACACGATACATGCCCTTTCCCAACGGAAAACAAACTCCTAGAAAAAAATAACAAGCAAGAAGATAAGTGAAATGTATTTATCATAATCAACAGAAAATGCAGTAGCTTAATCACCACACGTGAAAAGGACATATATTTCCTATAAAGAACTAAAAACAGCCAACAAATGCAATCGCATAATCGAAAAACTTCTCTGCAGATCCTCTTAAAAATAGATTGCCAGTAAGCACGGTAAAAGGGTAGTTCATAAACACTAACTCTAGACAGGTGAAAATCTGGATAACAAATGGCTGATGTCTACGAAATTCCATCATTTTTTCTATATAAAAAGTTCAGCAGCTTGACAACCACGCGTCCACGCCATTTATATATCCAAACAAAGGAGAAACATGTTAGTCTACAGAAAACCTGCTATTTGAGGTCCATATCATTTATTCTGTTATATATTAAAGGGAACAAGAAAATGCACATAAAAAAGCTCAGACTATGAACCAAGAAAGGTAATATTTGCTGTCAGTGAAAAATTTCAGACCACACTCTTTGAAAATAACATTTAACCTGCTCAGTTGAGAGTTGAAACATATGAAAAATATAGAGAAATCTATGTCTAAAATGAACACCAGACAAATAATATAAATAAAAGTTAAGAAGTACCTCCAGTGTTCTGAGCCTCTGTTACATGTAAATTGATCTCTGCAAGCGCCTATAAATACAAGAATAACAAAGATGTCAGAAACATTAGAATGAAAAAAGGTTCAAACAATAATGTAGAATACAAACACACTTATCTTTAACTATGTCAACAAGACGAAGAGAGTATGAATGAAAAATTTAAGAAAATAACCTCACAAAGAGCGTTTTTGCGATCTTCAACTGGAAATACATCCACTAACCCATATGATGTCTCACATAAAGACTGGACAAAGTCCAGTGAACCATGGTAAGCCCCTTTCCGGAACTGAGATGGATTAATTGGTAACGGGGGCTTTGTGCTTGATTTTTCAGTCTGCTGTTTTGGGGATCCGGGATGCTTCTGCCACAGTAATATTATAACCACCATTAAAGCATAAGAATACGAAGTGTGGGAAATTACCCTTTATCTACCATTAAAAAGTTTATATACAGTGCGTGAGGGGAGAGAGAGAGAGAGAGAGAACGGGAAAAAAAAAGAATGATTAATACTAGTAGTGCTCTTCTCTAACCTCAACTACAATCAGGGACATCAGAAATGCTATCATGCATTCATAATTTCATATAACATTTCCGATTGCATGTTATCATGCAAGGATTGAAAGCAATATATTATGCTTATACAATTATACCATCATTTATTTAAATTTTAAATTGATTTCTTAGGAAAAAAATGCAATACGTTTTTGTCTTAACTCTCAAATACCAAATATAACTAAACCTAAAGCTTAAACCCTTTTGGAGAAATCCCATGAACAGCACTTAATGCCCAGGCCTATATTTTAAATGTGCTTAAATACAAGTTTCATTTAAAAGAACAGGGGCAGCAAGAATTGAACCCCTATAACACTTGCATATTTTTGGAGGGGGGGGGGGGGGGGGGGGATTAAGTGCAGTAGCCAATCAAGTAGCAGTTACAAAACATTAACAATGTCAGAGTCTAAATGGACACTGTAAAATACACTTTCTATCCAAATGTCACATGAGGCAATTAAGCAATTTTTATGACTTAGATAGTAACTAGGTGTCTGTAAATACAGGTCCCATCCACACATTTTCAGTTTACATGCCTGATTCCACCACAATAATAAACCAAATCATTAAAAAGAATCAACATACCTCTTTCTGTCTCTTTGACCCCAATAGCTCTGAATCTTCAATTGAACGATCACGGTCCTTGAACAATTTACGAAAAAAATTCTCTGTACCTGGACTACTTTCAAATAAGCCACTATTATTACTGTTTTCATTGACCAGGCTACTTTTAGCATCTTCAGGGTGCACACGAAATAGTCTTTTGAACAAGGAAAACTCAGAAGGCTCTTCTTCCTCAATACTGGCAGTACCCTCTTCAATTTTATCATTTGTATTTTTCTTGTCCTCAAATTTATCCTTAAATAATTTCCGGAAAAATCCTTCCTTTTCATCCTCTTCAGCAGCTTTTGCACATTTTTCTTCAGAATTAGCAACATCTCTGCTATCATTCCTATCACTCCCATCCTTCCTATCTTCCAATTTCTCCCGGAAAAGCTTTCGGAAAAGTCCCTCTTTTTCTTCATCTTCCATTGTTTTAGTATCTGTCCTGTCTTCAGAGTCATTCTTGCTATCACGAAACAACCTTTTAAAGAACCCCTCCTTCTCTTCATCTTCCATTGTTTTAGTGTATGATCTATCTTCATTCTTGCTATCACGAAACAACTTCTTAAAAAATCCCTCAGAACTTGAGGTCACATCCTCATCTTCACCTTTATTGTCCCTTAAGAGTCTCCGGAAGAAGCCATCCTTTTCAGAGTCTTCCTCGTCACCTCTACTGTCCTTACTGTCTCTTAATAACCTTTTCAAGAAATTGTCTTTTTCAGGGTCCCCGTCATCTTTCTCAGATGATTTCCGAAAGTGAAATGCATCACGAATTTTTTGCCCCAGCTCTTCGTCACCTTTGCTATCTCTCAAAAGCCTCTTAAAAAAGCCATCCTTATCATCGTTATCTTTGTCCATTGACTTCCTAAAAAGAAAAGCATCTCTAACCTTTGGACTCGGCATAAACCTCTTAAACAACTTGTTCTCATCAGGAGACAGCGGGTTGCCGTCCCCTTGCAAATTGTTACCTGAGGAAGGTGAAAATGATAAAGACAGACTAGGCGGTGAGGATGTTAGTGACAACAAACGATTTTTCGACGAGAGCAACCTGTTTAAAACTTGGCTCTTGCCTCCAGGGCTTGGAGGTTCAGTTTGTGGCCGTATCAGAGGCGGCCACTCACCCATCAAAGTGGCGGCGGTCTGACACTTCTCCTGAATCCTACTAATCCCTTCATTATCATCAGAGTCCTCAAGCTCCGCCATCAAGAACCAATGCACCTTCAAAGCAATCTTCAGCGACTTTGCGCATATATCTATCACAAATTTATCCAACGACGGACTAGGCCTGTGTATCATCATGTAACATATCTGGAACAAATAACTCTCAAGCCCTTGCAACGGAAGAGTGTACATTCTATTACAGAGATAATCACGCACCCCTGCATGATCATGCTTATACAAGTAGCTAACAGCAATCCACTCACAGAAAAACGCCGAGTCAAAGAACCTGATGAGCCAACCATTTTCACTGGACTCACTGGTCAGGTTTGACCTTGACACGATTTCCCGCGGCTCATCAGCATAACCAATACTCAACCCTAGAAACCTCACCATCCTCAATCTCCCTTCGTCACCAAACGCACATCCTAATTTCAATCAGATCAAATTCAAAAAAACAACAAAACCATGCTAATTCTACACCTCCAACATAAACCCTATAAATCCCTTAAACCTTGGTCGAAAACCCTAATCCTCTCACAGAACGATGTCACCGATCTCGAAAATATCGAAATCGGGCACCAACTGCAGAATCCGAGAACCAATATATTGAGCAGAAACCCTTGGACCAGTCATGCAAATAAAACAACAGAGCAACAATTCACGCTTCGAATTTCCAGGTCGCCGGAAACTGAAGCTGAAGTTGAAGAAATTGGGGAAAATTTTCCTGAAAATCGAAACGGAAAACTGGAATTGGAGGAAATGAAAAATTGAAGGTACCGGAATAGCGTGAGCGCGATGAAAATGTGAACCTGGTTGTGCGAAGTGTGCGAGGGCGTGGAATTGAATCGGAGATGGTGGTGGTTCGAACGACGGCGGCTACCTGTGGTGGTAAAGGTGCGGTAGCGGTGGTCGTCGTTGGTTTTTTTTTTTTTCAGAGTGAAAGAGACGGCAAAGGTTTGGTCCAACTTCATTAAAATTGAATTTTAAAAAATATCAATGTTGCTAAGATGCGCCAAGCTGTAAGTTGCGCACTCAGAGGCGCGTGGGGACAACTTTATTTCACTAAACTTCGACTTATTCACATAATCACATTAATGGAACATCACATTATTGTAAAGTATTTAATTTAAATTTAAATGTTGAGTTTAATTACTATATGTAGGAATCCAAATCCATTTAGAATCTATCCATCTACCATACATAATTAAATTTAAATTTAAAAATATTTAAAGTAGAAATAGAGAGATGTGATTAAATGCATGTGTAAAACTCTTTATATTACCGATGCATTCAAATCAAATCCTAAATATTTTTAGTACCAAATTTCAAACTCAAATTTACATTTTTTCTACTCATTTTAATTTTTATTGTTTTGTTCTCTACTTTTTAAGTATAATTTTAGTTTCAATTCCCCTATTACAATATTTTAAGTTTTTGCAAATTATGCCCCTACTCTATTTTTTTCGACGTTTCTACCCTTCATGTTTTCAAACAGTGCACCGTCTACCCCTCCGTCGGTCAGGCTTTCTCAGGATAGATTCTTGAGTGGATTGGAGAGATGAAGAGGAGTATATGAAGTTGATGATGATCAAGGAAATGATATAAATTAAATTTGCTTTATGTATATATCAATTATGTATGTAACTAAACTGGTTAAATGCATGTTTTGCTACTTACAGGTTTTGAGTTTGAATCTCTCATGCCCTTTTTTCCAATTTCACTTATAATTTCCACGTGGCAGGTCCAAAAAATATAAAAAAAAAAGTCAAATCAGCTCATTTTGTTAGTTTTTTAACGTCTGACTGGCGGAGGGGTAGACGGTGCACTGTTTGAAAACATGAGGGGTGGAAACTAGGGGTGTTCATAACCGAACCAATCCAAACAAAACCGACAAACCGATCCAAAAAAACCGAAATCCAATCAAACCGAAAACCGAACGGATTGAAAATTGTAAAAACCGAAATTATTTATTGGATCGAATCGAATTTCGGATTTGATTTCTAAAACCGAACCAATCCAATCCAAACCGAACATTCACAAATATGTATACTTTTAGTTATACATATATCATTCTATTTACACTTACATAGTACATATTTATTGTATATATATTGATTATATCACACATTCTTATTTATAAAATTACGTTTTAATAAAAAAAGTTCAAGTAATTATTTGAACTATATACATGCATCAAAGTAAACAATTATAATCATAATTTAAAAATATGTTGACTATGTTATAATTTATGAATGTTATATTAATGTTATAAATTATGTATCGTTGTATTTATCATATATTATATATTTTTAAAATTTATACAACACAATTTCAAAGTGTAAAAAAGTGAAACAAAAACCGAACAATCCAATCCAATCCAAACCGCTATAGATTGGATCGGATTGGTTCGGATTTGAATTTAGTAAAAAATTCATTGGATGACAAAATCATAAAACCGATGAGATCGGATCGGATGGTTTTTCTCCTCAAAACCGATCCAATCCAATCCGCGAACACCCCTAGTAGAAACATCGACAAAAATAAAGTAGGGTCATAATTTACATAAACTTGAAATAATATGGGTCAAAAGTGCTTTTTAACCTTACTCATTAGTAATTTGGTCAATAGAGTATCACTTCTTTATCATGTGTTGCAGACCAACAAACAATTATTGCATTTTGTCTACTAAAAAATACACTAGACATTTAAATTGACACATAGTTTATTTTGCTCAAATATATGATAACTAGCACTTTTAACAATAAAATGAAAACTATTAGCAATCGAGAAACAATAACCTTGTATAAAAATTTACTATATAAATAACTTAGTGATTGGATCTCATTTGGGAGTAAAATATAGCACATAAGATTATTATGGACACGTGACAAACCGGCAATTGTAGCATGACTTGTTGATAGTGATATCCCGTTAAAAAGTGGTGATATGTAATATATTGTAGGCTTAATTGCACTTTTGGTCCCTCATCTAACATGATTGTGCAAAAATGGTCCCAAATGTTTAAAACGAGCGGTCAAAGCCCCTAACGTTTGTGCTGTGAGCGATTTAAGTCCCTCCGTCCAATTCCGTGAGTTGACTAACGGAATGTGCTGATGTATGCTTCATTAATTGACGTGGCATGTTAGGTCAGCACGCCATGTAGATAAATTATTGTTAAAACATTTTCCCCCTAAATTAAAAATCTCATCTTCAATCTTCATCTTCCATCTTCAACCTTTATCTTCTTTAACCAAACCCATAAAATTAATCATCAACCTTCATCTTCCAGAACAACACCACCACCCCCAAACCCAACCACACCGCAACACCACGCCCAGCCCCAGCCACAACAACCACACAGCACAACCACCCCCAACCTAGAAGTCAAGAACTCCAACCCTACCACCCCTAATAACCACAACACAAACACTGCAACAAGTAAGCAACAACAGTTGGAAGCGCATGACGAAGCTGCACGATTGGTGAGCAAGAGCACGGTGGTGACTGGGTGTGATTGTTCCTGGGAGATTCACCTCGTATTAGGGCTCGTAATCAAGTAATTTACGGTTTGATCTGGTGTGCGACGAGCAATTGCTGTAATTTTGGGCTCCGAGAAAATCAAATTAGAGAACGGATCTGTGACTCCACTATTCTCCACCTTCGATTTCGTTAAGACGTTGTGTCTCCTCCATGAACGAGTTCTTCCTCTCAAACCCATGGATCTGCAACTTCATTGTTCTCCTCTTCTGTCGTTGCTGTTGATGCTGCTGCCATGGGTTCTTGACTTATGGTGTTGGAGTGGTGGGGTTGGGGTTAGGTTCTTCTTCCTTCTCACCAATCACACCTTAATTGGTGTTATTAGTGGGATTGCTGAGAGATGGGATAGAGGTGCTGCGACCATGGTTGTGTTAGAGAATGAGAGGGATGAAGAAAATGGTATTATTAGTGTTTCTGGTTTTTTTTTTTTTGTGTTGAAGATGAGTCTGAGGATGAAGATGAATAGTCAAAGAGAATTATGATTTTCTGGGATGAAGAAGAGAGGCGGATTTGGATCCACTCAGAAGGAGGTTGGGAAAATTTTATTTTACAAAATAATGTTTTAATAATAACTTATCTACATGGCGTGCTGACCTAACATGCCACGTCAATTAATGAAGCATACATCAGCACATTCCGTTAGTCAACTCACGGAATTGGACAGAGGGACTTAAATCGCTCACGACACAAACGTTAGGGGCTTTGACCGCTCGTTTTAAACATTTGGGACCATTTTTGCACAATCATGTTAGATGGGGGACCAAAAGTGCAATTAAGCCTATATTGTAAAGCGGTGATGTATTAGGGTATGTTTGGTTCCAATTCTCAAACGTGGATCTCCATCATTTTGAAGATGTTTGGGAACTAACTTTGAGAATAGATTCTACGAGTTTGATCTGGATCTCACAGAATTGACTTGGGTAGCTTCTCCATCTGGCTGATCCGATTTTGTGTATTTAACTATTTGTACTATAATTCAGTTACGAAAATAAATTATAGATAAATCTATCCAAACATAAATCACGTCACTTAAACTCACATTACTAGATTTAATTATGACCGAATCCAATTATAGTCAGATTCAATTCTGCTAACGCTGATCTAAACACACACTTAACGGAGGTAGAGACTATAATCGATAATCGATAGTAAGGATCAAAAAAAATTTGGGCTGCCAATAATTTGAGTATAAAAGTAGTGTTAATCCTTATTTAATATCACCTACACTACAGAAAGAATCAATTAGCCAAGCAGCAACAGCAAGAAGTGCTGTACCCTCTCGACGTTTGAAATTAATGATGATCCTTTATGTGATTCTTACCTCTATATCAGTAAGAAGTCTTAATCATGGACAATTTAAGTCTAAAAGTTAGAGAGGTGTCGTGACATGTAGATAAGTTGATTTCATTCATCCTATAAAAGGAATGAAAATGTCATAAAATAAAATCTGTATAACAAATGATGTTTCGTATATTGATTATAGACAATATCATAATAATGATAATCAAACTCTGAAGCAGAGGACATTGGGATCCACATCTTCTTGGAGTATTCCCTGAGGAGGGAACTTGGGGAGGCTACTAGCAACACATTTGGCTGCATCAAAGTAAGATTGATTCCTTATATGCCCTCTTCCTTCTTGCACATCATTGTTCACTTTCTCTAGAGTTGTTCCTAACAAATGTTGACCCTCCTTGGTTAATGCCTCAAATTCCTCTGTCTTCATCCTCCAGCTACCATTTCTCAAATTGAAGCTGTAAAGAGGAAAGAACCTTTGGCCATATAAAGCCAAAAACTCTATGCAACTCAAAATGTACTCAAAATCCTCTTCACTCATATAATATGGAAAACTAACTCGGGTCCATCCAGGTTTTACTCCAATATAGCCCTGCACAAATGTAATAAACAACTTTGGTTCTCAAAAAAATGCTCTAGCACTTAATTTCACTTGCATAGAACTGTTTGAATGGAGGCAAAAATGCACTTATCGAAGCTTATTTAGTGTTTTTCCAGTAAATAATCTTTGATAAGTGATATTTAGTCGGTATCCAACAAACAGGGTCATAATAACATGTAAAAATGATGGTGGAGGAATTTTTACCTCTTGAACTGAAGATCTTATAGCAAGTGATTGAGACTTGTTGATGTTGAGCAAATCATGGCCATAAGGTCCAGCACAAGCACAACCACCTCTAGCTTGGATGCCAAAGAGGTCATTGAGTAGTGCTGCAACAAAAGGACCATGAAGTGGCTTGCCTCTTTGGTTCCCCATTTCTTGCCACAAATTAAGTTCATGGCTATCTCCATCACACTCATTGGTGGTAGAGTAGATGAGGAATGCCAATATAGCTTGTCTCTTGGCTTTTAAGTTTCCCAGAACCTTAATGTTGGGGTTGGTGACAAGCCTCTGAAGTGCCTTGTTAATGTAATGTTGTTCCCTTTTTTCAATCTCTTCATAGCCTATGTACTCTTTCACCCAAAATGCCAAAGCTGCTCTCACTGTTTGGATTATTGGAGGCGTGCCCCCATTTTCCCTATCCTCAATGTTCTCCAAGTATAGTGTATCCTGTATAAATGACACAGTTTACTGATTAACATGTGCAAGCATGCACCTTCTTAGATTCTTCAAAATGTACCTATATACCTCTTTCTGCATTTTCAAAATTTCCAACAAGAGCATAGCAATTTACATACCTTTTCATTGAAGCTGTTGACATAAGTGACAGTTCCACCGCCACACGTGGATGGTGGTGAAGATCTTAACTGATATAAGGCCTTGTTCATGAGGAGCACTCCAGGAGAGTCAGGACCACCAAGAAACTTATGTGTACTCAGGAACACAGCATCATAGCCATCTCTCTGCCCTGACCTCATGTCAATCTCCACATATGGACCACTACACAAACAAATAAAACTATCACTACGTTTTCAAATTTCATAAGATCATATATCAATTTTCATGAACCTTCAGTATGAAATGTGGCAACTAATCATTAGATGTTTGTGTAAGGAAATTCTACCACGTCAAATTCATTTCACAATACATAAACTCATACACATGCCAACAATTCTAACCATGTACCTTGCCGCAAAATCAAAGCATGCAAATCCTTTGTACTGGTGAAGAAGCCTAGCAATAGCTCTTGTATCTGAGTAGATTCCAGTGACATTGCTGCAAGCAGAGAAAGATCCCAAGAGGGGTCGATTCGAATGCTTAAAGGCTTCAAGTTGCAACTTCAGAGCTTCCATATCCAGCAACCCTTGGTCATCTAGACCAATCTCTATCACCTCGGCAAGGCTTTGCCGCCACGAAAGGAGATTGGAGTGGTGTTCATGGGGTCCAACAAAAACCACCCATCTCTCTTCTTTGGTGAGGCTCTTCAAAAGCCTCTCCCTCATGATTGATGGCACAGCTATTCCCAACACTTCTTGCAGCCTCTTGATGGCTGCAGTTGTGCCTGAACCACAGAAGATGATTGCATCCTTTTCTCCACCACCTAAGCATTTCTTAATGTACTCAGTCGCTTCATGTAGCATTTTTGTTGTTCTGCTTCCCACATAACTGTCACAAGTGTGAGTGTTGCCTACACAGGTAATAACAAGGATCAAATATATGCTCTCACATTTGAATTTTGTAGTGTCTTGTCTTCCTATAATTTGCTTGACTAATCTAGAAGATTTTCAAGGAATCAAAAACTACCAAGATGTGAAGTTGCATATTGGTGTCTTAATGTCATATCATTAAAATTTTGTTATGTCAATTAAAAAAAGGTGACAGATAAAGAATGAGACACAATTGGTAAAAAAAAAAAATCTTACCTTAGGAAATGCCAAGGTAATAGTTATCACAGCATATAATATAGATTGGTATAAGGTGTGATGTCAAGTAACGTACCATAGAAAGGAAGAAGATGGTTGATGATGAAATTTTCATTGTAGTGAAGACTACGGCCAGAAGCAGTGTGATCAGCATAGAGAAGTTTTCTTCTTCCAAATGGAGAGTCAAACTCTGCATCATGACCTATGATCTGGGACCTCAACCATGAAAGCTTTTCCTCCACAGATTCATTACAGGGCAGACCCATTTCCACTAGCTTCTTGAAGGATTCAGGGTGGTAACAAAAGTCATTAGATGTCTCTGATATGCTTGATTTTGTTACAACTCCAACCTCATTGCTTGTCTTGCTCTGGTTTTGAGCTATGCATGGCTCAACTAATAACACTGTTTTCTCTGAGAATAAGGGATGTTCCACCTCCATCAACAAGAATTGAATACAGTGATGTATGATTTTGTTTATGTAACGGAAGGAGAAAATAGATGACATTTTTAAGACAAGGCAGAACATTTTGGGCGTTTATAAATTGATAAAGAGTTGATATCTTTATTTTCAGTGGGATGTATATTATGTGCCGGACAAAACCAGTTGGTACTATCCAATTCAGGTAGCTCTGTGTGGTAGTTCCTAACGTTGTTTTTGAACTTCTATGCTGCCCTTTAAATCTCAACATTGTATATTCTATAATTCTATACACTTTCCTTGCATTTGATTTTGGGGTCAAGTTTCTTATTAGCAAAAACTTGTGTACAGATCAGAAACTACGCGCTCTCTCATCCTACCCAATTTACCCACAAGTTTGATGAGGTTGGCATCTGGGTGGACCCACAGAAACTCGAGGTAATGTCGGTTAATTAGGACTGAGGAAAAGTCTATCTTACTTTAGTCTCATTATATTAACCATGCTGGCAGCATCTTTTTCTTTTTTTTTTTTTTCAATTTGGATTCATGTATATTGGTCATCGGAAGAATAGCCTAAGGATCAAATTATTTGGGAAATTTAAAGTATATCTTTTATTTAATATCTCATGTGTATATTGTGCTTTTTCATTTAATTTGATTAATTAATACTTGTACCATTTGAAGTAAATTATTTTAATTAATGAATTCATAACGATAGCTTAGTCGACAATCATGAGATTAATCTCCTTAAGTATGTGAGATCTCATTAAGTGGGCAAGTCACTTTCAATAAATCAAATAATTCTTCATACACATCGCTCGAGAATCAAACTATTTACTAAATGTTCAGCTATCCACGAGCTGTGTCGAAACTTGTTGGTACTAGTGAGTGATTTTTATTTCACATGATATGAGCTTTTTTTATGGGTAGATAACATGATAGGAGTTAATTGGTGAAAAAGAAAATGACAACACAATCCCTAATTTATATGGAAACAACATTTTTTTTGTCAAATGTATATAAGGTCCGGGTACAAGTCAAGCCAAATGATACTTAGAGTTACGAATATGACAAAAGTTACAGGACTCAACCTTGGAAAGTAGCACTTCCGCATAGCACATAAAGACGCACTACAACTCAAGCTAGCATGCTATAAGCCAACAACATAATGTGGCAGGAACCTATCAACATAGTAGCGAAAATAGATGGACCACCAAAAGTGTACACCTATGAGATCAAAATACAAAGATAAATCGAGTGCTTCAAAACCTCATATCACAAGCATACTTTGAAAAGATCGTTTTGTCTTGATGGAGAGAAACAACATCACATAACTCGCTCAGGGTCGTGGGGCCCTTTAGTTAAAAAAAAGGTTGCTGCCTAAGGCCCCCTCCCAAATAAAAGGCCCCCAAAAAATTTGTTAAAAAGGATCCAAGATGTTATATAATTAGACAGGTCCTGAACATTCACTACTCAAAAGGACCCAAGATTCTTTTTGTTGAAAGGTGTATTGTTGTTGTTGTTATATAATTAGACATATCAGAAGTTAGTCATGTGTCTTGTGATTCATTCGCCCGGAATAAAAAAAATGGCAAAATAAAAGAAACAGATGATACTAATGAGTGTGAAGTTGGGGTGATCAATGGGCATATTCATTCATTGGAAATACCTACTTCACTTTTCCTCCCCTTTAGTTCTTAAACTTGTGTATTTCTTACATTCTCTAGGACCCTTGCACTCTTATTTTGACTATATCTGAATTTTCATAATATACAAAGTTTCTTTAAGATTCTTGTAAAAAAACTTCTTTCAACATTTTCGCGTTAGGCCCAAAATACTTGTACACGACCCTGACTCTGCTAGTACGCACTCCCATATACGACACTTGCATGCTTGCTACTTTGGGCCGCCCAGAAAAGGCCCTAAGCCCAAAGAATACCCTGTGCGGAAGAGGTAAGGCAGCCCACCTAGTAAAAGGCCCAAGCCCAAAACCCATGAGATCCTAGTTTTTCCCGCCAATTGAAACACAGAAGCGCGAAAATTCCATTTCCCCTCTCTCTTCGCATTCTTCTCTCAGTAGTGTAAACTCACTCTCTTTCCACTCCAAACCCTAATTGGATCAAACCGAAAAGTCACGAACGCACTCGAGAGAGAAATGAAAGGTGGAACGGTTCAGATAAGCTGGCACGAGGGAAAACCCGTCTTGTCCATCGATTTCCACCCTCCCTCCGCCACTCTCGCCACCGCTGGCGCCGATTTCGACATCAAGGTACCGTACCACTCCGTCGCCTCCGCACTGCTCAATTGATCATGATTCGATTTGATTTGTTGTCTCATCGTGTTCGCAGTTCTGGACGATTAAACCAGCTGGAGCACAGAAGAAGCAGATACCTTCAGTTTCCTATGTCAACAACCTTTCTTACCATAGCTCCGCTGTCAATGTCATTCGCTTCTCTCCTTCCGGTAACTGATTCTCCCATCTTCGCCTGTAAAATGGATCGCGATTTCACACAATGCTCTGTTTGTTGAAGAATTGTTAGTGCACTATGAGGAAATTGTTTAGATCTTTTCTGTAGAAGTTAGATTTTGGTTTTTTGTGTTAACTGGAATGTTGCCACTTGTTCTTCAACAAGAATAGTAGTGATGCTTTGTGTTGCTAAGTTAGAATTTAGTTGGTGATGCTGTGTTGTTAAGACTATAGAGTGATGCTTTGTGTTGTTAACAACTCACTTTTTGAATCTTGCAGGGGAACTGCTAGCTTCTGGTGCTGACGGTACGATCTGGATCTTGACTGTCACTGTTGAATGTGTTTAACGGTTTTTAGTTTTTAGCTTCAGCTAAAATGAGGGATCGATGTTTTGACATCATATTTTTTTTTTCAGCTGGTGAGATGTTAATATGGAAGTTACATTCTACAGATACTGGTCCGACATGGAAGGTTCTTAAGACGTTACGGTATTGCCTTTGCTTTGATTCATCAATGAGCCTTTACATGCATTGTTATAATTTTAAAGTAATTATCATGTAAAAAAATGGAAGTATAATTGTTAATTGAATCTGAATGTCAAACTTTGATTAATACCATTCATAAAGACCAAGCAGATTTTTAAATTTTTGTTTTTCACTGTATCAATTTCCTGGTTATTAAAGATTTTTTGTGTGAATTAGATCTCATATGAAGGACATTATGGACCTCGAGTGGTCTCCGGATGGCGCATATCTCATATCTGGATCAGTTGATAATTGTTGCATCATATGGGATGTTAACAAAGGTAAGAAAGACAACACATAAATGTTCTGGATATGCTACCAATGCGGTAGATGGCAGTTGATATGCTGTGACTATCCCAATTGACATGCTTGGTTTATATTCTTATATCACTTGATCCATGTGTGTCAGGAACTAACCTTCAGACATTGGATTCCCATGCACACTATGTTCAGGGGGTTGCTTGGGACCCTCTAGGGAAGTATGTTACTTCTCTTAGTTCTGACCGGACTTGCCGAATTTACATTAATAAGCCTCATAAATCAAAGGGCATTGAGAAAGCCAATTATGTTTGCCAGCATCTTATTTCCAAGGCAGAACAGCCATTGTTGAAGAATTCTAAGGTTAGCATGTAGGTATCATTCTTATTTATTTTCATCATAGATGGTTGTTACAAAACTGAACATTAGGCATAATTTTCGTAATGCAGTTGACAAAATATCATCTCTTCCACGATGAGACATTACCATCTTTCTTCAGAAGATTAGCCTGGTCTCCTGATGGTTCATTTCTACTTGTGCCTGCAGGTATGTACTTGACCAGGAGTTAGATCTTTGATTCAGTTAATCTTGCTTTTTGCACTTGTTGATGAGCTTTTGTAACTGCATGTAGAGATTCTTTTAGAATTAGGCTAGTGCTTGAAGCTTTCTTAGTTTATAATTTTTCATTTTACTGGAAAGTGGATCAAGTGGTCAACGCTGATTCAAGTGTTAATTGATGTAGTCTTAGTTGCATTGCATGTCTATCAGTTTCTAATTTTCACCCTTGTTGTTTAGCCTGACATCCATATAATTTAATTGCAACTTATAGGTTGAATCATATCCATGGAGTTCTTCCTTTGAGGATCTGAATTCCTGTATATTTTCACCCTTGTTGTATAGCTTTTACTATGTGCCTGTTTATAATCGAAAAGCTCATGTATCACTTTACCTATTTCAGGCTCTTACAAAATTAATACTGCCTCTGAAGCTGTCAATGCAGCTTACATATTTTCTAGAAAAGATCTTTCTCGGTGAGTCTTCCTTCTATTTTTATCTTTTTAAGTGCTGAGTAAAGACATTATGCAAATCCAAAGTGCACTTCTAATTTGTGCTATCTTGATGAACTGTTAATTTTCCATCTTGCAAACTAAGCAGTAAATCTGGATTTACTTTCAATTATCCATGTTAAGCTAGTGAATTAAGTTACAAATAAATAGTATGCTTCTGATGTGTTAGGATGTAAAGAGCAGGGAAAACTAGTTAGGGGCTTTTATAGCAGTTAGGGGATGTTATAGTAGTTAGTTAGTACTTAGTAGGCATAAATGCATAGGGAGAAATCAGGTTAGAGAGGATTCAGTCAGTACATTTGATAGTTTGAGAGTGAAAGGAGAGATCCTTTGAGAAAGGGGAAACCTTTAGGGAGAATTATGCTATTCTCCGTTTCTTGCCTACCCATTCTTTTTCTTTATCTATCTTTCATCTTCTTTATCTGAGTTCCTTACTATTGATGTGTTTTACTTTATTATTTCTCCTGGTATGCAGGCCTGCCATACAACTTCCTTGTGCAAACAAACCTGTTGTAGCTGTCCGGTTCTGTCCCATATTTTTCAAACTTCGGGGAACAGACTCAGGTACATATACCTGATACACTTCTATTTAAGAACGATTACTGTATACATGGTGCTAGGTGGTACTGTTACAAACTTACAATCGAATTGCCTGAGTGGCATAGGGTCAACTTAAATCTGACACCTCTTACTCTACAATTAGTATTGCTTTCGATTCTGCCTGTCTTGAAAAGAATGTATTGCTTAACAGATGTAATTCTGATTTTGTTAAGTGCAGATGGGTTATTTAAGCTTCCATATCGCATTGTATTTGCCGTGGCCACTTTGAATTCATTGTATATTTTTGACACTGAGAACACTTCTCCAATAGCTATATTAGCTGGTCTTCATTATGCTACAATAACAGATATTACCTGGTAAATTTTTAGTGGCAATGCAAATCCTTTTCTGGTTTGAGAATTAACAGTTGTTTTTAAACGGTTTAACTAGTATTTGTTCATAGGTCACCGGATGCTCGTTATTTGGCATTGTCCTCGCAAGATGGTTTCTGCTCTTTGGTGGAATTTGAAAATGATGAGCTTGGATCACCTTTCTCTTTATCAGGTTAGCAGAATTCCTTTTTATGCTCTTATATTTTGACTGTTATGAGGTTTTTAATTTCTCTTTTACACTGTTCTAGAAGGAAAGGTCTCCTACAAGGATAGTACAAGCACCTTGCAGACAGCCAACAATGCTGTCATTATACCATCAGGGAAAGTTGTTACAGTTGAAGCAGAAAGCAGGAAAATGGAAGCAGAAGAGAAAACTGATGACATGGTCATTGAAGAATCTGCAGATATCGGTACAGTCATAGCAGAAAGCAGTAAAACTGTAACACAAAATAAGGTGGATGACATGATCATCGAGTCAACTGGGAATGTTAGCACGGTTATAGCAGATAGTAGGAAAAATGAAGCAGAAGCAAAAGCTGATGACATGGTCATTGAGGCAGCTAAGAATTTTGAAAGAGTTGCTGCAGATAGTAGGAAAGATGATGCCAAAGAGAAGGCTGATGACATGGTCATTGAGACAAGTGGGAGTACTGGAACTGCTGTATTAGACAGTGTAAAAACTGAAGCACAAGAAAAGGCAGAGAAGAATGTATGTAGTTCAGGTAGTGTAAATTTTGGAGAAGACAAGGAAGAGAAACAGTCAGATAATCCAGGTGGTAAACAATCTGAAGCAGTGGAGAAAGCAGAGAAACTGCAATCGAGTTCAGGGAAACAATTGTCCAATTCAAAGAGTACACCTGTATCAAATAAGCCAGCCAAGAAGCGTATTACTCCTATTGCAATCGATCCATGACTTTCAAATCCTGATAAATTCTTTCCATACTGGCCTGTGTACATCTTTTTTTCTCTGCGGCCTGTATTTTCAACTCACCTCCCCTTCCTTTTTTCTTGTTTGCTTTAACATAATTTTGTAATGTAGATTCCAATTAGTGAGAACAATCATCATCATGGAGAGTTCTCCATGGACTTGTTATTCTACTACGTATGATATCAAATATTTGAAGGTAAAGTAAGAGCAGAGTGCCGCAGCAATCGAGAGATGAAATTAGAGAACGTATGAGGTGAGACATCACCAAATCCTGGCAAGAAATCAATGTCTTTCTTCACATCCTTTACTGTGATTTGCTGAAAACAAATTTTGTCCATGATCATCGATAAAAGGTTAATTTTATTTGTGTAATGTTTCTTTTTTTTGAAAAACCTTACACTATTGTGTTATCAAACCTAAAACTTTCCTTCCCAGCAGTATTCCAACCATAAAAAACCGTACATGGAAATTGGCCAAAACATAAAATTGTCATGCGTTTTAATAGTCATGTCAAAATCACTTGAATAGTTGTTTGGATTGAAAGACTCTTGAATATTTCCTCTCGTTTTAGTCTTATTAACTTAAGAGAACTAGAGAATGATGGTTATGTTCCATGTTAAAAATAAAATGAATGTCCCGGTCTGTGAGAAACAAAATGCATTATGCATACCCCATCAACTAATATTGATTGAACAACTGATTTTTGTGAATGGGGACTTCTTTGCAATGTGTACTTTGATACTCTAATAATTTTACCCTTTAAATTTCAGCAACAGAAATGGTCGCAGAATTCTTATAACGTTGACAACAAGCAAAACTAATCACGGATCAACCTTAGCATGCTGTCAAGGGTTTGGTGTGGATTTGTCTCCACCATCAACATGAAGTGGCTCACTAGGCGTTATCCCATGACCAGTCATCAGAACAGTGCTTCCCTCTCAAGGCCAGAAGAAAAAATGACATCCAAGTTGAGCAAAAATGTAACTACGATTTCATTTGAAACAAACCAATATGCCATGGTTAAGACAGGGCAATCTGGAAAAACAATTGATTGATTTACTATTTCTTCTCTTTCTCTTTTGTTATGGCAAACAATAGCATCGTCACGGCCAAAACCAAAAGTCATGACATGCAGACAAATTTGTTAACTCCCAGACAATACATTTTCCGGGATACAAAGAATTGGAAAATCAATTAAAAATATATTCGGTTTCATCTCTTGGTTGTAGAGAACCAGGTACAATCTTAATGCCTATCTGGAACTTACTTTTACAAAATCTGGTGCAATATTGAGTATATTCACAAAACTGTTGTGATCCTCTGAAACCGGGAGCAGCAAGGATACCAATCCCATGTCAAGGTCAACAATTGCAAAAAGAGATGGCTTCAGATTTGTGGAGTTAGCATGAGAATGAAATCTGATCCATATCATGAAGCATCTGAATTTTTTGAGGTAGCCTTGTAATTACTAAGAATGTTGTTAGTCTCTAATCTGCACCCAGAAATAAAGTATGTAAGAATTTTTTTTATTTTTTCCTGAAAAATGATGCATGACAAGTGACAGAAAAGTATTGGCTCTCTCTCTTCCTCTCTGATGTGGCCTAAACAAGGGCTAACATTTTTCATAAAGTGTGTTAAGGTTACTTTTTTTTTAAGAAAAAGTGTCTTTAAGTGAGAGAACATGAGAGATATTTCACATGCGAGGATCCTAATCCAAAAATATAACCCTAAACAGCATGGCATATATGAGAATAACAGCATAGCTCCTGTGCCATGCTTAGGTCAGCCTGAGAACAGGAACTGCATGAAGTGACAATAATTACAATATTTTAAACATAAGACTAGGATACTGAACAGAATGTGAAATTCCTATAATTCAAAAGATTTACTATATAGTTGAGGATTGTCCTAGAAATAGAACTGCAAGGGCAAATACATATATTATGGCTGAACACAGTTACATCTATGGGCAAAATGTTTCTTGCAATTACATTGATTTAGTGATTTCCATTATAAGAAAAGTGTAAACTAGATTGAGTAATATATAGTTAAATATTTTAAATTTTTATATGTATATTGATTTCACAGTCAATTTACATGTAAAGTAGGTTAAAGGGGAATATTTGCCCAATCAAGTGACTATGCCAATAAAAGTTAAGGGGTGTTTGTGCAATTAACCCAGTCATGAATATAAAGTAAATCATGGAGATATGCTCCAAGGTAAAGTGAAAAAAGTATTAGAAGATAACTGAACTTACCATGTGATTCCATTTGCTGAAAAGGGATTTCATATTCAGTAAAAAGTTGGGACAGGATGATTTCATTCCACATATCAGGTACTCCAGGTAGACACCAGTGGCTACAATCCTGAATAGTTGGATTGTCACTCCAGTTACCAACATGTGCATCACTCCGGAAAGCCGACATAGAAGTAACATGGAGAACATTTATAGGACTGGTAACATTCTTCACAACTTCCAAAGCAATGTCTGAAAACAAGCTTTGATCCCTTCCATCAGTTTCTAATGACGGGTACTGGGTCACATTGCAAGTCCTACGGGTAGAATCACTGCAGCAGAAATGAAAGCTGGATAAATAATTGTTGATATAGAGTTATACAGAAGGCATAACCAACATGCGAGATTTCGAAGGTTAGGAAATCCACAGCATAGAGTTCCTTGAAACTGAGAGCACAGTATTCTACGTAGGATTAGCTTGAAGTGAAAAAAACTGCAGAACAAGATAACAGAATATAGTTCTAGCTTATTAGGAAGGCCTTACCCAGAAAATAGATAGTGTTAAGCAGTTATGTAAATAAGAAAGCTACTATAATAGAGCATTATGTTACCAAAATCGTAGGAATACCTCCAGTGAGATGGCTCAAAAGTTCTAAAATAGACGCGAGTTCTATTTTTATCAATCTTTCTCTCAACCCATGATGTCCAAGTTTCAAGTGCAATTTTAAAGGCATCAGGAATAGACATCCCAAGCTTCAGAGAGTTTCCAACCTTGAAAAAGCATCCTCTGGTGAATGCAAGAAGAGGACCAGTTTAAACAGGAACCCCAAAAAAAAGGACTTCATATGAAAACACAGATCATGCCTAACAATTAGAAATTGAATGAATGTTTGATAAATGATGACTATTATATAAGTTCACTGCATGGTTTTCTTCTGATATATATGAGGGTCCTACAATACCCCACTAACAACAACAATTCCAAGTGAGCATAAATAAGAAGACAAAATCGAAGGGTCAATCATCTTGATTTCCAAGAATTGGCAAGGAAAGAATCATCACATCTCTGGAGGTATATTTCATTTAATAACAAAACGACAGCATTTTGGCAGCTCATGCATCTAAAACTCTAAAACCATAGCTTACATTACCTCTTTTATACAATGACATTCAAGAACAGCAAAATCATACCCCTAGACCTAATAAGAGAACAAAAGCTATTATGAGGTATTAAGCAAACTGTTATGTAAACTTCCTTTTTGGTAAACAGTTTTCCCCTTAAAACAAAACCTCTAAGTAAAAATTTCCAATGAATTGCAGTAGAATCAACTATAACAGATATGGTCACAAATAACAACACTAATAGGCTTACTATTAAGATGTGATAAGGAAGGGAAGCTTACAGATCAAAAAGCTTAGATGGCACCCACCAATGTCCAGTGTTGAATATAAGAATATCAGAATTAATCCACTGGTCACTTATATCATCTAACTTGTCCAACAAAAGTGTTGATTTCACCCTCTTTGGTGCATGCCAAGGCACCTTCCCCTGCTGCACCAGGAAAACAGAGCGAAAAAACTCAATGGTGAAATTGAAGGCACTGAACCTGACACCTAAGAATCTAATCCTCTTTGTTATCCTATTCCCATTCACTTCATAAACACTCTCCTTATCCTCCACCCCAGCCATCAGCATACAAATCAGAGACTCCCACTGAGTTCTACTCATTGAATCACCAACAAAAACAACCCTTTTGCTTCTCAGCATTTCCAAAACTCCACGCACATCAAACCTTGGAATTTCACAACCTTTAGGCTTCCACCTCCATGTAAGATAATCCATGTCATCCCTCCCATTCTCTAAACAATCAAATCCTTGTTCCACAAAAGGACACTCTGTAGCATTATACAAAGGGGAATCAGGAACCTGGACCCAGCTTCCATCAAACACATCACAGTTCCTCACTGATCCATTGTTGTTATCTGAAATGAGAGCTTGGTTATGAAAAAACGCTAGCCTGAGACTAGGAAGCAAATACATGTAGCCACCACCAACCGCTACAAAGAAGGAAATCACAGAACCAATAATCACAAGAACCTGAAGCCTGAGAGAAACACATCCGAATCGGTTATGGCTAACATTAACTCTAGGACTTCCAACGCTTAAAGTCTTCCGATTGAAAGATGCAGCCCTGTTGAAGGAAATGCTTCTATTCAAAGCACTCATTGTGACATTCCAAATCCAAAGCCATCACGGTTCATGCAATCACAGAGGAACATGAATCAACAACTAGCATCTCAACAAGCACCAATCAACCCTAGAGGCAAAACTCAATGGCCCAGATGGAAAGATTTAATTTTGGAGGGAGAGGAAGAGACCCAGATGCAGAAAATGGAATGAGGTATAAAGGGTTACAGAAAAATGAAATCTTGTTGGGGATGGAACATGTGTCATCGGAGGTTTGGATCGGTGGTGGTTTGATACTTTGATTTGAAGACAGGACGCGGAGAACAGGGTTGTTGTTAAGACATCTGTTATCATAAGACAAATCACCAAACAAGCATTCAAGCTACTTTTGCTTTCAATGGAAATGTTTGATTTTGCTTAATTTGTTTCTGGTTCATGTTTACAATTTTCTACTACTTAAGAAGGTACAAAAAGGATGTATCTTCTTCTAGACACAATTCTGTTTGAGTCGGAAATATTTATATCACGGTAAGGCTAATTTTTCCAACAATTTTTTTTTTCTATTTACAAGACTCGAACCAGAGACATTTTTTAAGGAAATTCAAGCATGTACGGATGTACCACTCGAACCAACCACTCGTTAATTAAGAAAGTATTCTAAGTAAGTAACCTGCATTGACATTTATGTGCTTACTTTAATGTATATAATAGAGTTTAGTGTGTGTGAAATTTTTTTCCCACATCGAAAAATAGAATTTAGTTTAATTAAAATTAAAATTTTGTTTCATTATGTTTGTAAAGTTGTAATGTAACTCCTCTAAAATGTGTTAACTTTGAGTAATTATTTAATTAATAATATGTGTACATATATACTTTTTTATTAAAGTATTTATTTATAGTTTTGGTTATATCAATTTAAGCGTCATGTAAAAATTAAGATAGAAAGAAACAAAATATAATGAAATTCGTGAAGCTTGTATTCTTGTGAACTTTACTTTGTCAACACAACTTGGTGCATAGTAGATCGCAATCTCTGTGCTTGAATTATTTTTTGTTATCCCTGCCAATTAGTGATTTTGTATGATTATCTTGTCGATTTAGATGTTGTCTATCGTGCATACTAGATGGCATGATTTCTTCCAAATTCCAATTCCAATGATATTAAATTCGAACGGTTATTTGACTTGGTTAGAGTACTATATCAAATCGGGGACTTATTCACTACACTGGATAATTTGTAATATATTAAAAAAATTAATAACATAAGCTATTTCAGAGCTGATGTGTTGCATAAGCAATTTTGTATCAAGCAATTTTGTAACTGCTGTTTTGGCCAAAGTAGTCATAAGGTTTAATATCTTTCTAAAGAATTATTATAAAGATTCACAACCGAGTGAATGTCATGTTAAAAGATCAAGGAAGATCAAAGTGAGATTTATTCCATCAAAATAGCTAATCAAGTAAAGTAGTGCGACCATTGTCTTGAAAGTCATTTACGAAGACTTCATTAAAGTTAAGTTATTCAACTTCATACCATATTTTATAAATATCTTTAAATTACATAAGTCTTACTCATTTTTCTCAGTGAATATTCTTCTAAGACTTTAAGTTTCTCTCTTTGATCTAGAAACTGTCTTAAGCGTCATACTGTATTTTGCATGTATATTCCTTTCTGTGGACATTCCCCACACCTCCATGCGTTGAACCTACATCTCTGACACTAAAAACAAAGGTACTTTAAACTTTTTCTTTATAAGAATTACAATTGATACTGCAAATCAAAATCACATCTTTGACCATAAATACCTATATGTCAAGAGTTGTAAAATTGAGCTAAAAACATAGACAAAAGAAATTTAAGTGGGGTTTAAAAATCAAACTTTAGTAAGAAAAATGATAGGAGTGTTTTCCATCCAAAACTTAGTACTATGGTTAGGTAACAATTATATAGAGAGGAAGGTACCAGAAGAGATCAAAGTTCATTCAATTTTTGTTAGGACTAAGGGTAAACCTATCATTCATCTAAGCTATACAAGTGAAAAGGCCGCTTCTTTAAGGAAATATAGTAAGGTGGGCTTCTAACTAGACTTAAATATAATCATTCATCCACTTTGGACCTGAAACAACCCTCTTGGGCTTAGATGTGATATTCTTCAAGCGTCCAAATCTATCAAAAAATCACAATGTCGCCAATAGTAATACTTCCCCATTAAGACAAAAACAAATCCAATATACATAAATTTATATATGCGTTCAACGTTGACATAAATCCTCATTTGCCTGAATGATTTTTTTTTTACTATTCTTAATGATTGTTTTCAATTTTGTCGTTTTTCCGATTTTATTTCCCTTTCGTTTGTTCGCCGTTCTGGCAATACTGTAGCTGACTTTTTGGCTAGGAATGCCTCCTTATTCGTCGTTTGTGTGTGGATTGAGGAGGTCCCACCTGAAGTTGATGCTTTTATAACCGCAGACATTTTTGCTTCTATGCCCCCGTTTCATATATTGCAGTAACTGTTAAAAAAAAATTGAGTTTCCTAAAATCTACTAACTCATTTTTTTTTAATTGCATCATTTTTTAACTCTTTTTTTTTGCTGTCAAAAAAAAAAATGAAGAATACAAAAAATTGCATATTATTATTATGTCGATTATAAAAAAAGTCCGACCTCATATCTTATAAACCAAGATCAAATTATTAATTTTCTTTGTGCGACAGAGAATCGCTTATTCCAGTAGCGAAACTTCGAGAAGATGGTAGTGATTGAGCACCACGACACTCATGATCGCAACGCCAACCCCTCCACCACCGCCAACGATGCTTCCGACGGCTTCGAAACCGCCAGCGACACCGATCTCGCCAGCGACGCCGACGATATCAGACTGGAAGACCACAAACATGCCGAACAACCGCAGCAGCACCATCAGGAGGAAGAGGACCAGCAGCAGAAGCAGGTAGAGCAAGAGCAAGAGCAGGAGCAGGGTGATCCTCCAAGCATCATTTCCTCCGACGTTGCCTCGATCAATGACGAAGAATCGAATCAGGTTTGATTTCAAAATTTAGGGTTTTGGTAATTTACGTTTTTCGCTTCGATCAGTGATTGAGTGTGGTTTCTTATGTATCAGAAAGCATTGGTTGAAGCGAATGAAGCAAAGACAGAAGGGAACAAGCTTTTTCTGGAAGGGAAGTATGAGGAGGCATTGGTGCAGTATGAACTTGCTTTACAAGTTGCGCCAGACATGCCTTCATCTGTGGAAATCCGATCAATTTGCCATTCAAACAGTGCTGTGTGCTTTCTCAAACTAGTATGGCCTTCTTTTATGCTGTTAATGGCAATATCAATTTTCAGCAACACGATGAACTATTGATTTCATTTTTTGATTGCTAGACAGATTATTCATAGTGGTCTATCTCGGTTCCCGACATTTCTATGTTTGCATTATAGGTTGAAGTTCATAGTTGGTTTATCTTTTCTGTTACATACTAATGAATTCAAAGCTAAAATTGATTTTTATTTGTGTATTATTTGTTCAATATAAATTTTCATTAATTTTTAATCCTTTCTCATAACTAGTATATAGGAAAAGTGGCAACCTAAGAGTTGTGAGCAATATGATCCAACCATAAGCATGTTAACGTGGGTTTTAAAAAAATAGTTAAATTGATGAGCATCAACCAAGTTTCTTGTAGACTTCAAATTTGAGGATAGATATTAATTTACTAGAAGTTAGCTGGGGTATATTAGTTTCCTAAGGTAATAAATTTGAGCCAAATTTGATCCCTCAGTTTGCTTCAATCAAGTGGGGTCTGTTTAAGAAAAAGACAATAAGAATGGAAGCTAGATACCTTATTCTTATTTACCTATGTTTTTCATCTTTTTAATCGTATGTGTTAACATTTTACGAATTTTTGTTTTAGATTAAGTTGCTATGGAGTCTTTAGATCATCTCTGTGCCCCCTCTTATCATATTTGTAATTGATTGAGTGGATTGCTTGATTTTCTTTGACACGTGTCAAATATACCTCAGGGAAAATATGAAAACACAATTAAAGAATGCACAAAGGCATTAGAACTGAATCCTACATATGTCAAAGCTTTGGTAAGAAGAGGAGAGGCCCATGAAAAGCTTGAGCATTTTGAAGAGGCCCTTGCTGGTGAGTTCAAATTTCATATGAGGTTGAGGGGTTGCCAAACTCCTCTGAGGTTTGCACTTATTACACCTGACCCTGCTATGAAGTTGGGAAATTATACTGCATCTCTTACTTTATGTTTTATTCTTGCACTGGACTGCCTTCCTTGTTTAAGGAATTACACCTACCTTCCCTACTTTATGTAATACTGTTTTTCCTTTTGTAAATTATTAAGGGAGGTGCAATTTCTTAAATAAGAAGGGTGTCAGGTGTAATAAGTGCTAACTTAAGGGAGGCTATTCTGATTATCCTTTTATTTTGGCCCTTAATATATAGTTATATACATGCATGACTGTGTGTTTTGCACTCTAATAGCCCTCAGTTACATATTTTACTCATTCATAACCATCTCTTTTACCTCACTGATTTTCTTTTCTTAATTTTTCTTTAACAATAATTTGCAGATCTCAAAAAGATCTTAGAAATTGATCCCTCAAATGATCAAGCTAGGAAAGCCATTCGGCGACTTGAGCCCCTTGCTGCAGAAAAACGGGAAAAGATGAAGGAAGAAATGATTGGTAAGACTTGAAAGGGTTTGAAAACTAGTAATTTTATAGGCTATTGTACACGAATCTTAATTTGTGGAAATAAGGAAAAAATAATGATCACCTGTCGTAATAACTACACTATATCACGATAAAATTTACAGAAGAAAATAAAGAAAGAAATATTCTATCCCAGAATAGTATTTCCAACCGTAAGTCTTTTTTATCTTTTTGATTTTTTCAAAATATATATATTTTTTTCGTAGGGTGGTGTGTAGGCATGCTTCCGTTGCATTACTTGTGTTCTTCATTGTTAGATATATAATGTAAATGTATGTAATACAAAAACCATTCATGTATGTTCATTAGATATAGGTCTCAAGCAGCAAGCAAATTCAGAGAGAATAGAAGGGGGAGAGAGGTGAAGTATTTGTTTGGTATTCTAGACTACAGAGAAGTTGCATCCGATGCAACTGTATTGACAGTTACAGTAGACTGTTGTATCAGAAACAAACAATTTCTAACTATTATCAAGCTAATAGATAGTCATTATATGTGATTAGGTGTATTGAACACGTGCAATTTTGCTATGTTGACAGCTGCACTAACATGCTTCCCCACCCCCACAAACAGACCCAGGTGGTTTATAGATATGAAAAGGATCAAACACCCTTTTATGGTGAACAGTAGCTTGGAGAGGTGTATGGTGAGGAGGTCTGGACGGCAAGTTGATCTTCTTCTGGAACATGAGAAACTGTAAAGCTTGTATTGAGAACCTTCTCTCTGACAAAAAATTTATCAAACTCTATTTGCTTTGCTCTAGTATGAAGAATAGGATTGTGGGAGAGCGAAATTATAACTGCTCAAATTATCATAGTAAACAACTGGTATGCTGGAATGAACTTGTAGTTCCTAGGGCTGGATTCACAGAATCTCAGCTGCTGAGAGTTGCTTGTGGTAGAAGATGGGGATGCAGATGCAGGGGGTGAAGAGGGAATTGGAGGAGGGATGGGGGTAGGAGGTATATGATGAGAACCAAAATACAGAAATAGAGAACAAGGTATGAGAATAAGGAAACACTTTGATTAATACTGAAATAGAAGAAACAGAAATGCAATAGCTACTGCTATTGCCCCAGAGTAAGACTCCTGTAGAAGAAGAGACTCTCTTCACTCTACTCTTAACAACCTATTTCTCATCCTCGTCCTTCTCATTCTAACAGAAAGCTTATATGAGAATCTCCACTCAGCCTTACGCACCTCTCACACCCTTCCTACCCGCAAAGGCCGTAACTAACTTGTGCCAGCTCACCCTCCTAAGATTCCCCTCTCTTATTCTTTCTCACATATACTTTCCATCCTTTGGGCCTGGTCTCATTGGCTGTGGCCCCACCCTCACTAAGAGCTCTATCAATTCCACCGGCTTGAGGAACAACCTTGTCCTCAAGGTTGAAGGCGGGAAACTGATTTAAAATAGTCAACTCATCTTCCCAAGTGGCTTCATCTGCAGACTTGCCATTCCACTGAACGAGATATTGCTTCACAGTTTCCCCTTGTTGTTGGATGGTGCGGGCAGCGAGCACCGTGCTGGGTTCCACTGATGGTGGCAATTCTCCCGCAAGGCCCTCTGGAAGTTCTTTCTCAACCTGATAATTCCCGATTGCTTTCTTTAGAAGAGACACATGAAACACGGGATGGATGCGAGATGTTTGGGGAAGGCGAAGCTTGTAAGCCACAGCTCCTATGCGCTCAAGCACTTCAAAAGGGCCATAATACCGTGGGGATAGCTTTGGGTTGATGCGTTGTGCCACAGATTGTTGGCGGTGGGGTCGAAGTTTCACGAAGACCCACTCACCCACGTCGAAGTGCTTCTCTGTGCGCTTCTTATCAGCCTGAGATTTCATATATCCTTGAGCTCGAAGGAGGTGACTTTTCAATTGACGCAGTGCCTCATCTCTGTCCAACAGCTCTCGAGCTACAGCTTCCACTTTCGTTTCCCCAACAGTAAAACGGAGCAAGGTGGGAGGGGCACGACCATAGACTACCTCGAAAGGAGTCACTCCCGTGGACGCATGGTAGGTGGTATTGTACCAATACTCCGCCCAGGGTAGCCAGTAGAGCCATGTGCGCGGTTGGTCCGCGATGAAACAACGAAGATACGTCTCTAAGCAACGATTAATGACTTCAGTTTGTCCATCCGTCTCAGGATGGTACGCGGTACTCATAGTCAGATGTGTCCCTTGTAACTTAAAAAGCTCAACCCAGAAGTTGCTGACAAAGATGGGGTCCCGGTCGCTTACTATGGATCGAGGAACTCCATGTAAACGCACGACCTCTTTGGCAAAAGCTTCTGCCACACCTCTGGCAGAGAAAGGGTGGCGCAAAGGAATGAAATGTGCATACTTGGACAGTCGATCAACCACCACAAACACTGTATCAGTTCCTCTGACCTTGGGCAAACCTGTTATGAAATCCATGGAAAGCTCATCCCATATCTTCTCCGGAATTGGTAGCGGTTGGAGCAGACCCCCTGGTGAGGTAGCTAAGTATTTTTGCCTTTGACACACATCACAGGCCTTGACAAACTGTTGAACCATCCCCTTCATGCCAATCCAATACATATTTGCAGCAATCCTGCGATATGTGCGGTAGAAACCCGAATGCCCACCCTGCGGTGTGGCATGAAATTCGCTGAGGAGTTGAGGGATCCAGCGAGATGAAGCAGAGATTACAAGGCGATTTTCATAATACAAAACCCCCTGATCATAAGTATAGCCAGGTTTACTGGAAGGATCCAATTGTATCGCAGCAATGATCGAGGCCAACTTAGCATCTTGATGGGCCTCTTGAACCAATTCTTTGCCTTCTGACCATTGAGGATAGGAGACAATGGACTGGAATTCACCGTCTTCAAATCTACGAGACAAAGCATCTGCTCCCTTATTCGTTGGGCCGGGTTTGTACACAATGTCAAAACGATATCCTAGGAGCTTGGCGGCCCAATTCTGCTGGTCTACGGTTGTGATTCTTTGGTGGAGCAATTGGCGTAGACTCTTTTGATCAGTATATACAGTAAACTGTCTCCCCAACAAATATGGTCGCCAATGTTGCACTGCTAGAACGATGGCCATCAATTCTTTCTCATAAGCAGATTTGGACAGATTGCGAGCACTCAAGGCTTTACTAAAGTAGGCTATGGGTCTGCCTTGCTGGAGAAGTATGGCTCCTACCCCATTCCCGGAAGCATCACTCTCTATAGTGAAAGGTTGAGAGAAATTTGGTAATGCAAGTACAGGTTCAGTCACCATTCGTGCTTTGAGTGTGTCAAATGCCTGCTGAGCTTGTGAAGTCCATTTGAAACCTTCTTTTTTTGTAAGTTCAGTCAGTGGCCTAGCGATCTTACCATAATCTCGCACAAACTTGCGATAGTATCCAGTCAACCCGAGAAAACCACGTACCCCTTTTACATTCTTAGGTACTGGCCATGAGGTGATGCTTTGCACCTTGCTAGGGTCCATTGCCACTCCCTCCTGTGAAACCACATGACCCAGATACTCTACAGAATTCTGGGCAAAAGTGCACTTTTTACGATTCGCCACCAAACGCTGTGCACGTAGTCTCTCAAATACCATGGTCAAATGTTGCAAGTGCAGATCCCAATCCGAGCTGTACACGAGGATGTCATCGAAGAAAACAAGTACACTCCGACGCAAAAGGTCGCGGAAGACTTCATTCATCAACGCTTGAAAGGTGGAAGGGGCATTCATCAAACCGAAGGGCATCACAAGGTATTCATAGTGCCCTTCGTGGGTACGGAATGCAGTTTTGTGTACATCTTCCTCTTTCACCAACACTTGGTGATAACCCGACTTGAGGTCAAGCTTGGAGAAGTAGCGAGCCCCATGAAGTTCATCCAATAACTCGTCTATCACTGGAATTGGGAATTTGTCAGGGATCGTTGCCTTGTTCAACTCGCGGTAGTCCACACACATGCGCCATGACCTATCCTTTTTCTTCACTAAGATGACGGGGCTGGAGAAGGCGCTTTGACTGTGTCTAATGATTCCTGATTTCAACATGTCCCTGACTTGTTTTTCTATCTCGTCCTTATGGTGATGGGAGTACCTGTATGGCCTCACATTCACCGGCCCTTGTCCTGCTACAAGATTAATCTGGTGATCTTTCTGCCGCCTTGGAGGTAATCCCATGGTCTCCCTAAAAATGTCCTCGAAACGACTGAGGAGTGATTCCAACTGATGAAGCTGTTTCTCAGAGAGTCCTGAAACTTCTTTGGTGTTCTTAGTAGTATGCGCTGCTTGCAGCTCTTTGCTCTCACCTTCGTGCTCCTCATTTTGGCCAAAAATGCTCTGCAAAGCCCACTGTTTATGCTGTATTCCCTTCTGTCCTTGCAAAAAGAACCACTTCCCAGCAAGCTGAAATTTCATGGTTTGTCTCCCCCAATTGACTAGCATGTCTCCAAGGGTAATCAGCCACGTTACTCCCAAAACCAAGTCAATACCATCCAAATCAAATAGGATTGTCTCTACCGTGGTTGTGTAATCACCAATTTCCACTCCCACATGTTCAACCTTACCGCTGGCCATCACCTTGCTTCCATCTCCCAACAGAATTCGCATCTCTGGTGTGGCTTGAATTTCCCACCCCATCGCTGTTGCTACTCGTTTGGACAAGAAATTGATCCGGCAGGTCGGACCAATTTGATGAGAACCAAAATACAGAAATAGAGAACAAGGTATGAGAATAAGGAAACACTTTGATTAATACTGAAATAGAAGAAACAGAAATGCAATAGCTACTGCTATTGCCCCAGAGTAAGACTCCTGTAGAAGAAGAGACTCTCTTCACTCTACTCTTAACAACCTATTTCTCATCCTCGTCCTTCTCATTCTAACAGAAAGCTTATATGAGAATCTCCACTCAGCCTTACGCACCTCTCACACCCTTCCTACCCGCAAAGGCCGTAACTAACTTGTGCCAGCTCACCCTCCTAAGATTCCCCTCTCTTATTCTTTCTCACATATACTTTCCATCCTTTGGGCCTGGTCTCATTGGCTGTGGCCCCACCCTCACTAAGAGCTCTATCAGTATAGATGCTGTATCTGGGCTTTGGAGAATCGGAGAGAGTAGATGGAGAGGGTGCTCTGGTTTGTTCAAAAGTGGAGTAGGGAAAGCTAATGCATAAAAAAGAACATCTTTAGAGATGTAGATCCGACCATTTGGAGACAAACATTTATAACCTTTAGCGAGAATAACCAATGGAAGTACAATTTGTAGATAAAAAAGTAACTACTTTTATTATATGGCTGAAGGACTGAAAAACAGGTATACCTAAACATGTCTAGGAAACCGTAGTCAGGGGACTTGTCGAAGAGATGAAGGAAGGGGACATCAAACTTCAGAGATGCAATAGGTAGAAAATTGATGAGGAAAACAGCAGAAGTTATGAGGTAAAGAAGCATGAGCAAGGAGGGTTAGACGCACTTCCCCCGTTTTCTTATGCTTACATTCAGATTTTCCTTTTTGATAACGAGTGATTGGACAAATAAAGTGGTGAACGATGCCAGAGTGAGTTTGAAAGGGCACCTCAAAAAAGAAAAATATTTTTGTGCTCTTTTCTAACTTCAATTATTCCGTTCCTTTCTTTCCCACTCCGTGTTACAAAACTAGTGTGACAGTTTCTCGGCTTATTTGTCTCAGTAATATAGTATTGAGTTGTGCTGTAAACACTGTCTATGTTTTAGTACACCTTGTTATGTGTCTATTGATTCTTAACATGAACTTGTTTTCAAGTGGTTCATATAGGTGAAACAAAATCCAAATCTTCTTGAGTCAAATTAGACATTTTCTGGAAGAAACTGTTTTATCAATTGAATCTATGGATACCTTGTTAAGATATTTTAAGCACTGGGGGATACCCAGGTCATTGATAGATGTACTTATTGATTTTTTCTACACATGAATTGTGCAACTCAGATTGTTGAATGACTGCAATCTGACTGCATTTCAACCTGCATACATGTATTGCCTTTGTAGAGTACTTAGAATGTTTGTATTCTTTGTGAGGACATTGAGCTGGTTTTTGTTGTTTGGGAATTTTGGAGGCAAAACACAAGGATTATCTGATTATATGTACTATTTGATATTTTAGAATGAGGTGGAAAGTGCTTTATTCAAGAAAAACTAATGAATTGGCTTGGATTCTTCTTAGTTGCTCTTCGGGTGCTGAACCACCACATATACATCTTAGCTTATTACTTGTTCTGTATTTTTTGTCATTGTATATTTGTTATTCTGTTCTAGAAATCTAAGTGTTACCTTAGCTTGTGAATAGTTCATAACAATGTTTCTATATCACTTACTTTTCAAGTTATACTGAGTATGTTTCACTATCATCATTTGCAGCGAAACTGAAAGAAATGGGCAACTCTGTCTTAGGCCGCTTTGGTATGAGTGTGGACAACTTTAAAACAGTCAAAGATCCAAACACTGGTTCCTATTCTGTCCAATTCCAACGCTGAGTTTGGTTGAGCAAAGTGATCGCAGCATTAAGCAAGAAAGAGACTGTCTAGGATGGTAAGGTTTGGCCTTGCATGCCCTTGATAAAATTATTTCCTTCAAAAGGGCTTTTGTTGACTGATTCATCATATGAAGGTGATTGATAGTGTAGTCTATAATAATTAGGGTTTCTGAAGACACGACTCTTATTTTCATAAACATCAAGTTGAGCAGTTCATGTAATTCCATTGACTTTTGAGAAAGAGAAATGTCAGCAGTGCATTCTGTAACATTTTCTTCAATACATACTTCATTATTGGGTGATATTCATATGGGATCACCTGTATTATATGGCTGTCACTCCTTATTTGGGAGGAGGCAATCTCTATTTGATTGGATCCATATGAATTTCACCCAATAATTCAAGTGTTAAAGAGTGTATGGCTAGCATTTTTCTTAAATATTTTTTGACTCTTTCAAAACACTCAAGTATTATATGAAGTTCCATGCTGGCCCCACCGATAAAGTGGGATCAAGTTATTTATTGGGGCCCACATGGGATTTCTTATAATCACCAGGAAAGTGCAACTAGCATTCTTCTTGGTTTCATTGTTCTCTAATTTAACTGCTCTTTCTTCGTGGATGTTAAGGGCCAGCATGTTTGAGAGGTTGGATATTTTAAAAATTGAAGTTACTTCACCCTTGTTTGGTAGAACATATTGTGAGATAGGTGAAATGAAAGTAAATTGCCACTCATTTACACACTACCTTCCAATTTTTTTGACACTCGTATGGGATACAAGTGAGCTCAAAACAATTTCCCATTATTTACCTACATCAGCTGAAATAAGATGACATTTTTTAAATGCCAACAAAATCGAAACCTTTTCATCTCATTTTATTTTCTCTTCCCCTTAATTTTTCTTCTCCCCAAACAAGAACACTCTAAATATTTCTTGCATGATCATATGCACTGACGAGTTAGGTACATCATGATCATATCATAAATCTTTATGAGATAATGAAGTCTAATTCATCACATGATTGGTTTCTAGGTAATTTTGGAATGCGGAGTTGTAAGGGAGCTGAACACTGTTGGAAGGACTTCAGGGTTTATAAGTCATGTGGAAATGCAGTCATGATTGGAATTTGTAAATGTTTTGGTTATTCACTGTCGTTTTTTCTCCTTTGGGTCATTCTATATTGGTTGTCAGTGTTTATTGTCATTAGCGGTTAAGAATTAACAGTTTTAATATAGTACTGTGATCTATGCAGATATTGGCTGATAATATAACTTGAAAAACATTTATAAATTTCATTTATCTTTTGATTTGCTGTCATATGTGGTATTGGTCTTTGAAACTACAGAGGATGTGCTTCGATTTGTTCTGAAGATTCTGGTTGTCTTGCTTTATGCTTTGGGCTGGTGAAGTAGCATGTTACAAAAAAAGTGTTATGTTTCAATTGCAGGGTTGAGTTTCGTTAGTCTCATACCAACCTGCATATTTGTTAGGGATTGCAAAACGGAATACAGAAATAAATGTATATTCTATCTCAATGTTAACTTCCTAAACTTACCTTATTTTCATCAATTCATGCAATAACAATCAAAGAGGGAAAGCTTTTGCTGTGGAAAGGGAGGTGCAAAATAAATCCGAAAAATGAAAATGCATTATCTAAGACCAAGATAAACACTATAGAGTGACACATGATCGACAAATGAAGAGGCAAATAAGCTTTTGATCTTTCCTGGTGCCGTGATTCCAATTTCCAAGATTTTGATTGTTGCTTTTTAACGATGGGCTCCCCTTGCTGAAGTTATTGCTTTTTGTACTCTTTTACCATTCAATGAAGCTTTTTCTACCACTATCTCAAACTCAGAAAGCAATTAAGAGGTAGAATGCTACACTTCAGAGTTTGTACATATTTTATGAGAAGACTGTACATATAGAATTATATAAGCATGGTGGAGGATATTTGAGTGACAGAAAATGTGAGTCCGCATTCATACTTGTTGGAGCATATTTTAAAGATACCAAGATCAGCAGTAGTATTCGTGTAAGTGAGGTGCTAACAATCCGATAGTCTCACATACCCGCCCAGAAAAAAAATTGTGTTCATAGAAGTCTCATTTGATACTATGTTGAGGATGGATTAGGTTAATCTTGGGGCTACCCACTCTGGCCCAGTTCTAGCCCATATGGGTCAAGGTGAAAAACTTCACACAAGAAAAGCCCCTGGGAGGGGATGGGGTTGATTGTAAAATTAAATTTTCGCTTTGTGAAGTAGCAGATTAAGATTTGGATGAGATTAGGAGTTGGCTTTTTGGTTGTAGTTATGTTAAATTTTTGGTTTTGTTTGGGTTTGGGTGTACACCGTCTTAAGTGTATCAAAGCATGCTAGCTTGCTCTATAGTGTATTTGTGGTGTTATACTGTGAGTGCTCTCTCTAAGGCTTGACATCATTGGTTTGTAACTGTCATTTGGCTTGGCTTATGCATAACCTTACGTACCTTTGACCCCATAAAAAGCCCTAGGGCTAGGGCTAGCCTATGAACCCTATGATTTTCTAAAACTCCATATCTCTCTCTCTCTCTCTCTCTCACTCTCTCTCCTGACTAAATTTAATCCCTAAACCCTAAAATTTAACTTAAGCATGTAGGGCCGACCTAAACTGGCATTGGAGACATACAAGGGTCGGGTCGTCCTAAGTAAATCAGATCGATCTGAACGAGCCAAGTGACTAAACCCACACTCTAAACCAATATGAGGCGACCGGCCACATGAACGTGTCAGGTTGACTTCAACCCTAAACTTAGCCTTGAACCCTAAACTTGTCATGAACTTGTTCGAACAAACCAGGTGAGCCTAGTCAACTTGAAAGATTCAGCCGACCTAATCTTGCCTTGGCAACATATGAGGGTCGGGTCTACCATAACTTGACATGAACCTTCCATAAACCTAGACTTGAACCCTAAACCTTAAACTTGACATGAACCTTCCATAACAAACCGACCGGTCCAAGTCGGCATGATTTGGGTGACATAAATTTGTTAATTCATAAACCCAACCCTAAATCCCAATCTCTAAAAGCTTAACCTTAAACCTAAACCCGCACGAACGGGTCGGGCTGACCCGAACATGACTAAATGCCCCAAATCATAATTGTAAACCCTTAACATTAAACACAATCTGAATAGGTCGGGTCAGCATCGTGCCAAGCTGGTCGATGTCGGTTCGAGGAAGTTGACGACGTGTTAGACAAGCAAAATGTGCTGGTCAAATTTAGGTCTTAGGCATGATTTTAGGGTTTTAAGTGGGTCGACGCTGAGTTAGCTAGAAAAATGGGCAAGCCAGGTGTGTAGATGTCAGGTCAGCTTTAGGTCAACCGAGTTGCATCAATTAGGGCGTGTCGACACCCATTCAGGCACACAAAATGAGAATAATAAAGTAGTAATTTTGTTGCATTCCATCATATAATATCTGAACAATAGTATGAGTTTTTTTTATTCGATTTCGTTATGTTCCATCATATTTTACTCTATTTCGTTATATTATCTTCTACCGATCCAAACATAGCATAAAACTACTTATTACATATAGTTTTAAATCGAACTCCATAAGTTACAAATGGATTATTGATATACAAGCTACCCTAGATTTTTTTTTTTGATAGACAAATGTTAGTTGTTAGAAATGTTAGTAAATTAGTTCCTCTCCGGGTTCGAACCCGGGACCTTTCACCCTTCATTCCACCCAACCCTTATGTCCCTAACTCTTACCACTTGAGCTATCCTTCGGGAACTAGGGTCACCCTAGATAGACATACAGAAATGAGACACCTGAACGACACGCACTATCTTGCAATTTGGCCTACAACTATTTTTTTGCGAATTTTCTTATAGACTTTCCTTCAGAAAATGAAATATTAATCACATATAATTGTTTAACAAGATAATTCTCACAAATTTCATGGAAAAATTTGAACAAATTTATAGGGTTTTACTTTTTTCTCAATTCGTGACAGTCAAACTATTTGTATGTGCACCAAATATTTTCCTATGTAGTATGACCACCATATATACTGTTGTATATGTTCCTTGCCCTTCATTAATTTGAGAGAAATGCTCAACATTGCGAAACGAAATGCACAATCATAAGTCATAACGACAGTGCTGCTTGTTTCAAAACTAACACCCTAATCTGATAATTAATTATCCAAAAACTGATTGGTTTAATAGTGAATTGCACAACTCTTATAATTAGATGCAGGAGTAGTACAACTTGATCTGTCTCTGTATGGTCTTAATTGAAGCATTCGAGTTTATGGCACGGTTCCATTTTCAGCTGACTACAAGATATTCTTTCTTTGCAAAATAATCTACCTTTCACTGCCAAAACTAAACAAATTTCTAATTCTTTCCAAAAGAACACATATAAATGGCATGCATTATATCCCTTGATTTTAACTTATTCGCTTAAATTATGTTATAATTATTCAGAAGAATAATTTCTGCTATAATTATTGATGAGAGGAATCCTATAGCCATTAATTGAAGTGTAATATTTAATTATAGAGATTTAAGAGCCCTACACGTGGAGTGTACTCACAAATACCCTAAAGTCAAAAAATTACACACAAATGGTATATAGTATGCAAACTATATAGTATAATTAATGAATTAGAGATTGTGCTAGCTGATTGCAAGTGGTTGTTAGTCTTATCTTTTGCTAATGCTAATTGATTGTTGGATAAAAGCAATGTTGAAAACTGGAGATCAGATTTACATACATATACTACTGGGAAACTAGATTTATAATTAGTAGTTTATGTCCACCACTTTTTAAGTGGTGTATGCTAGAAAACATGTTCTATAAATGTGTATATGCTGAGTTGAAAATTGGCTTAGAATTGTATCTTCAAATGCATTATATAATACTCCCTCCGTTCCCTATTATAAGTCACATTTTTTGAAAAAAATTTGTTACAAAATATAAGTCACTTTCTAATATCTAGGAAGCATTAAATAAGTTTTTCCAAGTTCACCCTCATATTTAATATGAAAGAGATGATAAACTTTAGAAGTATTAACTTGGAGAGAGAAAATCATAGGAAAGTAAATAAGGGTAATCTAGGAAAGTAAATCATTTTTTTTACAAATTTATTACTAGTAACTACTTTTCTTAATCTAAGAGATTTAGTTATTTGTGACTTATATATAGGAACGGAGGGAGTAATACACTGTATGCAATATTCACACATAAATATCAACATGTATTTTAATTTTGCAGCTCATTAATGAATATACATTGAACTTCATACACTCACACCTCTATTATTTTTTGGCTTAATCCAGTTTTTTGTCCCTATCCTTTGGCATAAATATGGCTTTAGCCCCTCCGGCGTTGACCCAACTGGCCGGAAGGACCAAAGCCAATCATTTTGCCAAAAACTGTGGACCAATCCCCACCTTTACTCCGGCGAGGGACTAAAGTCATATTTATGCCAAAAATAGGAAAAAAAAACTGGATTAAGCCTTATTTTTTTATGTAATCAGCACATATAACCCTCTACTCACAGTCAAAACTCAAATCTATTTGTAGTGCAAATAATGAATGATGATTAACTAGACGATAAAATATATTTCATCCCTTTGGTTAAGTGCCAGTATGTATATAACTTTACACTAAATACATTCAATTTTGGCATGCTCATGTGCATGCATTGCAAATATCCCCATACGCATTCTTATTGGTGAAGAAAGTAGACATTTAATAAAAGCATATCATAAAGATGACTCTCAATGAGGGAAGAATAAAGAGAAGCAAAACATAGAGAGAAGAACAAGCTTTCTTTTTTCAGACCAATTCAAAACGTTTGTTAACCCACAACAAAAAATACTAAAAAAACTAGAAAAATTTAATATTTTAAAAACTGAAAAGAAAAAACAGTTAGTACTTTATAATTTAAATACTTAAAGTAACAAAGATCTTTAATATACTTTTTAAGCACTCTTGAAGTGCGACACCCATATAAATTAATCAATCAAGCACAGAAGGAAACAACTGCAGCATCTTGCTGGGAATTGCTTCTTTAATGTAAAACCAAAATCATTTCACCTGTTCACACAAGCCTGTAATAATAACAATCCCTGTCAAACTTACAAGGGAATTAAGTAGTTGCCCCAATAACAATAATAAAAAAACCATCTTCAGCTTGAGGTGTAGCCATGTGTGTTTCCTTCAACATTATCAGACTCAAAACCTAGACCCTATGGTTAGTTAAATTCTCACATTATATGTATTGTCACTTGTTGAGTAGAATTCACACTTCGATCGATTCCGAGTGTGTGTATGTATACATATAAACAAGGGTGGCACACATGCCAATAAGCATGCAAATGTGCAATTATGCATTTATAAAAGAGAGAGAGAGGAAATTAAAGGGCACGGAAAGAAAGAGAAGAAATCTAAAGAGATGACATGATATACCAAAAATCGATGTTCATTATTGATTCAAACAGCTTCTCACGTCACAGTTGAATTTATTCCTGGAAACATATCATGGCCAAACAAACTTTCCGGCCAACATGATATCCAAACTACATACATACACACACACATTTTCTGAAACTATCTAGAGTATATATTATTATAATATATATATGCCTCTCTAGCTACGTAACCAAGCCAACCGTTATGATTATTCTTCAGAACCATTAGTCAACAATATCCTAACAGACCTTTTCCCTCACACATATATCACACTTCCCTAAAACATTTATGCCAAGTTCGGTTACATGAAATGCTCTAAAATCACTTCTAGTCATCAGAAGCTACAAATCTCAGCTTCTATGTAATTTTGTGCTAATTGTGAAACCAAACACACACCTACTCTACCTGCATCTTCTTGATCATTCCTTTTTTTTTTTTCTTCTCTATTTTTTTTGGCATTGAGACAATAATCTACATACTGATATCATCAAGCAGTACTCCTAGGTTTCATATACGTACATTAAGCAATTAATTATCATGACCTAATTATCATCCACTAATTATTCACTGATTACCTCATGATGATTAAAGCTGGAAGAGGCATCACAAGCATGACCGTGGCCAACGGCTTCAATTCCTAGTCGGGCCGGCATGTTGGTGGCGACCACAGTAGTGGCAGTGGAACTGAGTAATAAATTTGGTGCAAAGGGCCAATCAAAAGAAGGGGCTAATAACAAGGTGCTAGGAGGTAGAAGAGGAGCACCTGTAGTACTTCCAATTCCAACACATTGTGGTGGTTGTGGAGGAGGGTGGTGTTGAGGAGTGGTGGACTGAAGCAACCTGATTTGCCTCTTCAAGAACTTGACATAGCGAATGGCTTCGTCGAGCATGGACGCCGTGTCCATCTTGGTTCCTCCAGGGACGAGTCTCTGGAGGATCCGTATCTTCTCACTGATCCTCTCTCTCCGATGCCTCGCCGCCACACTTGCCGGATCATCGCTGATGCGGACGTTTCTCCTCTTCGGCCTCCGGATGGTGGCGGGGTCGATGTCCACCGGCTGCATAGCAGCGATCTTGTACATCATCTCCTTCATTGCTCCTAACTCTTCTTCTTCTTGTTCTTCTTCTCCTTCTTCTATGCTGTGGACTCCTAAGATATCACTGAGAGAACCTGATGAGGAGGGTGTGATGGTGTTTGATGAAGATGGCATGTGAAGAAGGTGGTGGTAGGGCCAAACCCCTGAAGGGATTTGGTGGTTTTGTTGGTGGAGTTGGAGAATTATAGGGTCTTGATCCATCTTCTCCAGATTCCAAGTGCTATTCAAACTTGTGAATGCACTAGTAGTGTTGTTGTTTTGGTTTGTATCCATGACTTAACAAAAATTTGCTGAAAAATATAAGAGAAGGGAGAGAAAGAGGGTTTTCAATTTGATCAATTGAAATGAAACACCAATAATTATGAGTAATTTAACTACATATATATCTACCTTATCAAGTAATTAGAGGATATATATACGCCAGCTGTGTGGTTAATTGATGTGGTGAAGAAGGGTTTTCTTTCTTAGGTTAAGTGGCTTGAAGAAGCTGTTTTTATCATTTTGATGAATAACTTTGATTGTTCAAAAGGTGATGACTAGAGGAGGGGAATAGCTAGAGGGGGCCCAAGGAAGAGAAAGAGAGGGCAAAGTCTTTGGTAACGAGTTTTTACTGAAAGGGGAGTGACTGCAAAAAGCATTAGACGAATCAATGAGAAATAAAAGGTGGTGCAGCAAATTAAAGGGATATTCAATGTGGTTCTCCAAAAATTCAAGGGTTACGAAATCTAAAGGGTCATAGATTCATAGCCCGTCTAGTTTCAGAAAAATTTGGTTCACATCCTAAATACACTCATACAAGAGAAATAGAGAAACTGAGGAGAAAAATAGGAAGATGAAGTGAATGAAAAGAGGACATAACTCATACGTGAAAATACGAAATCTAATAGGCAAACATTCGATATACATTTTACTGACGGTTTTTAAGCGCTATAAATATTAGCGGATGTTAATTAAAAATTGTCTCTAATATGTATGTCATCAGATTTCATGTGTCAAACAATGGTCTTTTGAATGGAAGATAACTTGAATGCGAATGAAATAAAACTCGTGTAGACAGTATATAAGTAGTAAAGCTGAGCTGACATCATATTTTGGATTTGTATAGTTATTTTGATTTATTGATTAATAATATCATATGCATACATTAGTAATTAATAAAATTTATTTTGAATTATATTTCAAAGAATATTTCTCAATTTTGAGGAAATTCATATTTTTCTTATGTCTCAAAAATTAATATATTAATGTTTTAAACAATTACTAAGATTTATATTAGTAACATGTTTTTTTTTAAAGGATAACATGTTTTCATCTAGGATGTGGAGTTAATCTAGTTGCATTCTAATATTAGTTGCAACATGATCTAAGTTGACAAAATTAAGACGACCAAATTATCAAGTATAGGTCAAGTTTAATTATTGCTAACCCCAATTTGAACATCCCCAGGAAGCTATAGGGTGAAAAGAATTGCACCTATGGAAGACTAGGTGGCTTAATTTCTCTCTCCAATTGATATTTTAATTGGGCACTGAAATTCTAGGGCTGCTTCTCCTTTATTGCTATTTATATATGCTTCTTGCTTCTTGGTATAATTTAGCTCCCGTCTCCTTCATTCAATTTTGGGATGGATGAGTTGGATTGGATGGCGTCTTCAGTTCAGAGTTGTAGCTTACACATTGAATAATAATAATCGAAGACCAAATTTATACGGTTATGTATGTGTTTGGATATCAATTTAGTTAAGTAAAAACACGTTCATATTAATTTATAAGAATAGTTTTGTTCACTTTTTATTATATCCCACAAGGAAACACGCATAGACAAGTCCTGCTAGTCGTGTGAGAAAGCTTTTGTGTGATTAAACAATATTTCCCATGATCATCACATCCTTATAGAAAAAGCAGCTAATATAATTAGTATATTTAGAAGCATCTTTGTATGTGTATTTAAAATGAAGAAAAACATTTAATTTAAAATATTGTTAAATAAGATTTTGGTCCCTGTAAAATACGTAAGTTTGAAAATGATCCATTTTCAAGCAAAATTTGAACTTAATCCTTATTGTTTGAGAAATTATCTAATTTTTGTCATTGTCAGACGTGGTGGTCCGGTGACCTTTGTCACATGGCTTCATTGATCCTACGCGTAATTGCCACTTCACCAATCTTGTCGGGGTTATGTTAATTAATAGTGAGAAGTGGCAAAGATAATCGGACCGCCACCTCCTTCAGGGACTAAAATTAGGTTGTTTCTCTAACAGTAAGGACTGAGTTCAAACTTTGTTCCGGAGGAGATCATTTTCAAAACTTAGTGTATTATACATGAACCAAAACTTTATTTAACCCTTAAAAATATGTATAAATTTATCATAGATATATATAGTGTACGCCCTATTCCTCCAGATCTCTCAAAAGACTATGTGAAATAAATGTATATCATCATTGAGACAGAACACAATTTCAATTTAATTTGATCCAATTCCTTTATAAGGGACTGACATATAGGGCAATTTATTGATGTATAAGAAGACAATTCCAAGGTCATAATTAATTTTGACATCACCTGCATATGTGTGTGTGTGGTTTGAATTCTTGGATTTATATCTCATATATGAGAGATTAATTCTTAGTAAATGATTGATTTAGTTCAATCACTGTTACAGAGTTCGAGTCTTATAGCAGCTATGTTAAACAAAGGCTTAAACAAACAAATGAGTGAAAATATTTGTCACTAGTGGGGTATTGTTTTGACAAAAAATTAAAAGCGGTTAATGGTATTGATTATTGAATCATTGATTTCAAGAAACATCACCATAATAGACGATTGAATATCAATTTCATTGATGATCATTTTGTTTAATGAGAAATTAGCTCACCACCAAATAATTAAGCTCGTATCGTGTTCTTCAAGCCAACTAATCTTTGAAAAAGGAAGCTGATGTTATACTTTCCAAAAGTAGAAGGATTTCCTTATGAAAGAACATTGTCCAATGAATGGTAAAATCGAAAAAAAAAAACCATACACAGCCTAATTTAATATCTAGCGGCTGTGTATGGTTTTATTTAAGGAATTAGTGCTAGATATCATTTAGGCTAATTTTAGTAAATGATACTAGCTTAATAGAAAAACCTTTCTGCCCAAAAATATCGAGCAACACAAGAAATTCATACACCACATTTTTTTATAAAAAATGGTAGAATAAAGGGAAAACACATTCATACAATTGGGCAGTGCGCCCATGACATGTCAGGAAAACCAGTAGAAGCTCACTCCTAAATATACATGATTAACTACTACCACAAAGGCGCAAACGGGTTGGGTTATGTCATCATAAGCGCCACATAAGTGTTAGGGGATAGGATCTCTCTAAGAAAAGTTGTGTAAAAACTAAAATTTTATTGCATAAAGAAGTAAAAGTTAAACCCAAAACTTTGATCCAACATTATTCAAAATCTTCCCAAGTCTCCTTATATCAATAAAGTAACCTTGATTGGTCTTCGGAATTAAAGAATACATTAATTAATTGGCTTAATTGCACATAAACCGCTTTGAATACATACGCTAGCTAGCTATAATGCTGATGAAGCAATAATGGATTCAATTAAGGTTATAGATGATGGTGTCTACAACTAATTTGAGGAGGTTTTTCTGTTTCTGGATTAGTGACATTATAATTTACATCAACATATATTTACACTTTTTTTTTTAAGAGAAACAGTATTATTCACACTATATTCACATTTTATTTTCACACTTTATTTTTAATTAGATATTCACGTCGAACAACAATGCAATGACTAATCCTCTTACTGCGGATGCTTTAGTAAGCGGTAAACGGTTAATCACATAATATGCTTCATTCCCATGAGCAAATTTCGAACTCAACCTCATGATTAAGGAACGAGGTGAGCAATCAGCATGCCACACCTTGTGGTTTCACTCTCATTTTTTCTTTAATTCAAATTTCACTTTTTTATCGTTTATCTATTTCTTCTTTTCGTATCATAGCACTCATTATATATGTCAATTTTTTTTTATTTCCTCACTCTGGCTGGAGGTGAAAATGGGTGAATGAAATATTAGCGAATTTACACATAGATGATCAATTCAATTCTCACTTTCTCAAATGGGAAATGTGTGTGTCGCTATCACAAATTTCTGAAATGGAGGAGGGGAATATATAGAAAGAGTAGAAACTTGAAAATAGAAGCAAGGAAAGGGGAAAGGGAGTTATGATTCACACAGAAGCAGGTGGTACTCTATATATGTATACAAGTCATATGAAATGAAATGAGATACATAGTCAGAACTTATTATTAGATTCAACAAACTTCATATATATGCCAAAAACCAAATTACATCATCAGCTATATATATCCTGAATCCTGATCAGGCTGATGATATATGATCAGACGGGTGGGGTAACACTCCGGCTGTGTGATCATTTCTTCTTCTTGATCTTCTTTTCTTAATGATTTTTTCAGAGTGTTCAAGTACAACATACACACACCTGCTCATGACTTTCACTGCGCACATCTATATATCATAATTCTATGTTGTTTTGCGCATGCACAAAACAATCATTCTGTGATGGCTAAGGTTTCCTCCGTGGGTTTGTCTTTCTTTGTTCACTAACTATGCTTTGTTTTAACATATATATATATATATTATATATATATATATTATATATATATATATATTATATATATATATATATTATATATATATATATGTATCATCAGTAATATGACTCATAAACAAAAATTAATTAGCATCATTACCATTAACATTATTAATGTTATTAGCAAATACAACGCTTCACTGTTAAGTTTCATCGCTACACTAAGTTTCCAAGCAAATGGAAATTTAGCAATGAGGCACTGTGTTTCCTAAAAAATTGTTTTGAATGAAATTAGCGGTTGATCGTCGAACTACCAAGTGCTGGTTTTTTTAAGTTTGGTTAATGTTCTTTCTTATGTAAACATTTTGAATGAAATTAACTAACATTTGCAACTAATATTTTCTATTAAAAAACGCATTACTCCAATTGACCCCATTCCACACTTAAAAATCTATCTGGCCACCATCACACCTTTGAGTATGTCGCATGTGTCGCCACCATCATCACATTGTGGAGCTCCTTGCCCTCATCCCCTATTGTTCCATCTCGGCCAACACCTCTACCGCCCTCCCATCCACTCCAACAATCGTCTGCCCTCACCTCGTCCTTCATCTCCATCTTCCTTCCCTAAATAACCCCTTCCACCCGATCAATTGGTGGTATGGACATGTGGCTGGGAGTTTTCAGTGTGGGTGAATTCACGGTGGTTATGGGTAGAAGATGAAGTCGAAATGTGAAGGAGGTCTTCGAAAACTACATTGAGGGGTTGTGTTTTGCGAACGGTGGAGGAGGAAGTGCAATTGAGGAGTAAGTGGTTTGTAGTGGTTGGGTTAAGGGAGAAGCTCAATCTGCAATGATAGTAAAGAAGGGTTGCGACAATTTTTTCATGTGACAACGAAGATAATGCCTAGGAGTCGAGATGGTTGAACTTGTAAAGGTGGTGGTGGTATTCAGGTGATGCTCGGAGTAGAGTGGTGTACCGGCCGCCATAAACATGGTGAAGGAGGTCGAAACATTTGTAATTTTAATATTTTATTAAAGGTAAATTTGAAAAAAAAAACTAAATGTACAGATATATATCCTAAATTTGTATAAAAAAACTATATGTTGTGGCTGCACTTTAATGCCCTCACATGGTCGTGCTTTCTTTCTCCCACGATCCAAGGGTGGGTTCGGACCCAGGCTCGAGGGAGCAATGCATATGTTTTTGACAAGAACTAGACCGTGTGTGACTGGATTCGACACGAGCTCAATGATTATAAACACAACCTCGGTTCTACAGTGCGCCAATAGCTTGTTTGGAAAGAACAAATTTGCTAGTTGTTGCTTGCATCGAGCGGTGTTTCCCTGATGACAGATGGTGCCTTTCGCAGTATGCAGCATTGTATGCGACTGGGAGGTGTTTTTCGTGACTCGTTTGGTTCTTGGCATGGTGGATTGTACGCGGGTACGCTTGGGGGTAATGCGTTCCTTGCTGAGGTCCATGCGCTTCAAATGGGCCTTTTGATGGTTTGGAGACGACACTTTAGACGGGTTGTTTGTGGCTCGGATTGCACTAAGTTGGTGGATGCTTTGAAGCGGAATAGGTATGACTTCCATGCATATGGAAGTGTGTTGTTGGATCTGCATCTTCTTATCTCGCGTGAATGGGACATATGGATTCTCCATGTGCCTCGTGAAGCTAATATGCCGGCAGATTTCCTTGCTGGGCTGGGTGCGGAGTCACAGTGCCCCATGACGGATTTGGATACCCCGCCTAATTCTGTTTTGCCTTTTAATTTAGCTAGAAATTTAATTTGTTAGCCTTGTAGTTTTGTTGTCTTTTATTCCCATTCAAAAAAAAAGTCTCCGCCGTGGAGATATGAGATATCTATAGCTAGGAAAAACACAATTAAAAAAATAAAAAATAGAGAACTTATTATATAGAAAATTAATCGTAGCACCATGTGTTTACTGTCCTCATTAGCAATATTTGTGTGTTGTTGAAGCGCGCTTGGGTGGCTCGGGTGGAGCATATCCTTCGTGAAGATAACTCTTGTGCTGATTTTTTTGCTGCGGCGGGTGCGTCCAAAGACTCACAACTCCCTCATGTCTATGATCCCCTCCCTGGCATGGAGGCTTTGCTCCTGACCGACTCCTTGGGTACCATGGTAGTTAGGCAGTAGAGGGTTTTTTCCTGTTTTGTTTTTCTTTGGTTCTCTTTGTATTAAGCATAAAAAAAATGTATTAGAAATTTTGAAGTTAATTTCTTCAGTAAAAATTTCCTAGTTTCAATTCCTTATTAATGCCCTAAAGGTACTTATTAAAATTTACCCTTTTATTATTGTTGTAATAGGGTGGTTGCGTGCAGTACTTAGCTACATTTGTTTTCCTTGTAAAGAAAAAATTGTTGAGGACTAATGATAGGTTAGGAAGTCAGTGAAGTCGGTGAAAAGTGAAAAACCAACAGAAAAAGAACTTGGCAAAAATCATCTAGCTAGAGAAACAAACCCTAACTTCGTTGTTGCACGTTGGTGTGTAAGTACAAACTCTATTCTAAATCATCTAGCTAGAGATACTCATAAAAAGAAATCTAGAGATACATATGAGAGAAATACAAACTCATGTAATTTGGATCTTAATTTCTTTTTGAACATTTTCCCCTTTCCTACTAACGCCTGTAACTTGACCTGTAAACTGATTTCAATTAATTTTGTTATCCATTTTTTTGCATTGTCTTTGTTGATTGGAAATTATTGCACCATTGATAGCATTTATTGTACAATCCATGTGGATGTACATGTACTGTTTGTATGAAATTTATTGATGTATGAGACCATTTATTTATTATGTTTGCGAGAGAAGAAAACAAAGGAAAATTTTACCTAATCTGACAACTACACATTAAATCAATAAAACCACAAGAAACAACACAAAACTACTACTAAAAAATTCCGATTCAACATTATACAAAGGGGATTAAATTTTCTATTGTTTCTTGGAGGGTTGTGCCAATTTAATTTGCATTTATACACCCTTACACACTTTGGCAAAGTTTGTATTGAATCCTAAAAAGTGAAAAGTAATAATCAAGTTGGACCTACCACACACGTTGTCAAAACAACTTAATTGATTCCATTCACGCACAATTAGACATTTAGTCATTTAGACTACATCTAGCTTTACTGAATAGATTTATAGGAGCAAGAACAACATACAGTGTAGATGTGGTAGTAAAACTGAAAGTCATTGATCTATCATAGTATAAGCACTCAAAATCTGTGCATTCTGAATGTTTCTGGCAAGATAGTTAGCGTTGAATTTTTTGTTACTATCAAAGGAAGTTTATCGAAAAAATCAATTTAACAAGTAATGAAGGGGATTTCTAAGAATATCATGTAAAAAAACTTAGTTCCATTCCACAACGGAACCAGTCAGAGAGCATAGAGGGATTTAATGTAAAGAGCATAAAAAGAGTGGGGTAAGGAAGGATTCTCACTTTAAAGAATAGTTAGTAAATATGGTATTAAGGACATCTTTACGAGGAGGATTGGGTCAGATTCTGACAGCACCCCCCATGCATTCACTTTCCTTTTTCCACCACCACCATAATGCTAAAGAAAGAGAGTTAAAGGGTGTCATGGAATTCAACTCCACCTCTCAAAAATGGTCTCCTCAGAGTCCGGACTATAGCGACTTGCTTAGAGTGAGGAATTTCAGACTTCCATTTCAGGAAAAAGGAAAAGAAAAGTGCTTCTATCCTTGTTTGGTTTAAGAATAGCCTTTGGAAAGCTCTTCTTTGGAGTTGTATCCTGACCAAACTTGTTTTTTCTATTGGTTTGGTTGGAATGCAATTACAACGATGATTTTTTTTTATGTTTCGACACATATCTTCCACACAAAAAAAACAATTCTGGTTAAGTCGAGAACATTCACATTCAAATAAGACCAGTTGTTTTATCAAAGGTTTTCCGATAGATAAGATTCAAAATCAAAACTTTATTTAGAGGGAATCAAATTTGTACCGTCTAAATCGATAATTGCAAGTATGATTGAAAAAAGAAGCGTACGGAATTAGATCTCATTGATTGATTAATTAACAAGACATTGTTTTGATAGTGATTTGAGCCTCCTTTGTCATATTTGATCTTTAATTTGTTGACATATGTTGCATTCATTGTTCATATGACAATCAATTAATATTAAACGATATGCATGCGGCTAGGTAGTATAAGTAATTAAGCTCATGTATCTCCACGTTTCTACATTAAGGTTGAAATCTTTCACATTTTGTTTTGAATACGAATGTTCATTTATTTATACTATGAAATTATTTAATTTTTTGGTTTATTCATTAGCTTCAAAAAAGAGGTAGAATTGATTAGCTTCACCATAATGGAGATGTCCCCTTAATCAGATATGATTGTGGTCCGACAAAATACGATGATTAAAATGTCATTAGTTTCATTTTGTTTCTAAACTAATCTTGTAGGAAGTCTATAAAAAAGTGAAAATTGCTAAAAACTTCACTTGAAGGCATGAAAATATCTTTCATGAAAATAATAAATCTTAACCATAACATAACTAAGTAGTTAAACAATGGCGTATTTATGTTGTCTTCTCGTGCTCTCTTTACTGGATATATATATGCCGACAATTGATTATTGATATGAATACCATAAAGCAAAAATCTCTCATGTTACATAATTTTTTTGGATAAGATTGAAATCATTGAACATATCTTGGACCATAGATGAATAGTTATGCTTATTCTGAAGACAAACAAGTTGTAAATTAGCTGACTCGCCATCTTCATCCCATACATCATCTTCAAAGATTACTATAGACACAGAATAGGACTCATCCCAGACCTCACCTTCAAATATTACTATAGACATAGAATAGGACATGAGGGAGGTTTGCACTTCAAATATTACTATATGAAGCAAGGTTGATAGAATTGCAAGTAACAACCTCGAATCGCACGAATTTGCAATCCTGGTCGCCCTCCCCATGTTGAATCAGAAGCAAAATAGTTGTCTAGTAGGCTCGCATATAATCAATGAGAAAGTTCATAGACTCATGGAATAGTTAGCCAATCCTGTTTGGCTGAGTCTGAGTCACGTACAACCTGATGACCCGATTAGGACCCTGTTTTTTTAAGTATGAAAACCATAAAAAAAATTAAACGCATAAACCTAAACTTCTCTAAACAACACCTTTCGGCTTTCACTCTCACCCTACGCGTTCTTCCACTCCTTCCCTCTCTCACCCTACACATTCTTCCACTCCTTCACTCTCCTTTTTGCGTCATTGTCATGCGCCGCGACCTGCGACGTCACTCTTCTATGTTGATGTGTTCCCTCATTTGTCACTTCAACCTTCAACTTTCTTCCTTTTCTTGTCACTCTTCTCTGTTTGTGTTATGTCTTCCTCTGGTGACTCTCTTTCTTTTCTTGTCACTCTTCTCTGTTTGTGTTACCATGTCTTCCTATGGTGCTGGTGGTGGAAGGGGTTTTTGTTTTGGAGCGGCGCCGGAAGGTGTTGGCAGGGGTTCTAGAGCGGTTGGTGGGGGTTCTGGTGGAGGTGCTAATCATGGTGTAGGAAGGGGTTCTAGTTCCCTTGTCGATGGTTCAAGCTGAATGGGTGGATGATTATAGAAATGTTAATTTAAACTATTTGCTAGATTAGAGTTAGAAAAAATTGGTTAAATGGAGATTTGGGTCCTCAGGTTCGACTTGCAGAATATTAGCCATGTCACCAAGTGTTCTGTTGGGCCAAATTAAAGGAAAGGCGATGATTTAAAATTGAGGGGATAAAACTCCACATTGGGCTAAAGAGCAAACCACAAGTGAGTTGGACACCACATCTTTCACTCAAAACCTTAAGACATTTGGTATATGGGTCATCTCACTTACAAAGTGCTCAAACTTATCATTAACTTCTAATGTGAGACTTACCCACACTTGATACACAACATGTTCTACCTTCAACAGTAGTTTCTACAAGTCTTAAACACATCACGGAAGAACTAAGGTAGCTTTCTTCAAGTTCTACCTTGAGGGACCTCTCAACTTTTTTTAGATCTGTTTTCATCTCCTTTTAGTGAAAGATCTTTATCTTCTAGGTAGGATTTTTATTTTGTGTCTTTCCTCTCTTTTTTTTCTTCTCCTCCACTCCTTTTCGCTCCCACTGCTGCCAAGCCACCACCTATGATCCTATACTCTGTCGAACTTGCTGTTACTGGTAGCCCCTTGTGCTGCTTAATGAGCATCCTGATGTCATCCATCTGAAGATCTAATTTTGGCCGATTTTGTTAAAAAAGTGATGAATTCAAGTGAGAAGTTAAACTTCAGTGAAATGTGATAGCAAAGCTATATCAACACTCAGAAGTATTTCTACCAAGATAAGAAAAATGTGTTCAAGTTGGAATCTTGAGGTTTTGGAATCTTGAGCTATATCAACACTCAATTTCTTGTGCGTCCCAAACAGCAGAAGTGATGTTCTTCTGTGATCCTTCTTTTGTTTGAACTTCGGCAGCAGAGAACAGAAACCTGAATTAACTGTGGTTTTCCCCCCACTTCCTTTAAGAAGAAAACAGATGCCTCTTCCCTTACTAGCATCAAACAGTTGAAATAAAAATAACACATATATGATATATGACACAACGGCTGCTTAATGTTAGGCTATAAACTACGGTGTAATAACACAAGACACCAAATTCTTTCCGCAGAACAATTATGAAGGAAAAAACACAGCTCCGAGTTTATATGTACACATGCAGAAGCTGCAGAAGTTACTTAATTATACTAGCCACACTATAGCGATACAGGAATATGGTTATAAAATAAGAAAGAAAAGCAATAACTTAGCAAAATTAGTCGAAATATTACATACCTAAACTTCTATACTTCCACTACGCCTTCTGAACCTTTTCCACATATGCCTGCACCAAAAGGAGAATTATAAAGACAAGTTGGAAAAACCAAAAGTAATAAATTGTCATTATGTTCACACAGGTAACTGACAGATAAACGTCTCAATTCTCAAACGCAAATATAGGTTCAGAAACTGACATGATCTTAACTAGTAAAATGAACAACTTTGACATAAGAGATAGCATGGAGCTCATAATGTTTTAGAAACCAGCCTTTAACAATTCGATGGATTATAGAAAAAGGAAGGCCCAATGCACAAGGCTCCCCCACTACATAGTTTTGGGAGGACTCAACATATGCTAATGCAACGTTAGCCTAGTGAGCGAATAGTTTGTTTCTCAACCAGAGATCCATCACCACCAAATGACAGGGCAACAACACCACACCGTATGAAAACAAGTAAAACTTCAATAGGAAACAAATGTTCCTTTCTATAAGAGTAGAAAGTGTGCGACTGTTTGTTAAATTAACAAAATTATTTAGAAAAAAAGAATCATCAAGATTTCATTTCTTTTCCTTTTTAGACACTATAAATAAGGAATAATGATGCTGATATACACTTGTTATGAAGACTGTTAAAAAGATATCAGAATTAAAAAAAAAAAGACGAGACCTATGCTTCTCATTGACAGTTAGGACTGAAGAAGTGCTGAAGAGCCCACAAGAGAGTTTGGCCCAACATGAGAAGGGGGGACCCAAAGTGTGGAGGGTATATTCTAGAAGGGGGAAAGAAGGGAATCTTGGGTAACGGTGTAACAGAATAGTGAGAGAGGATGATTGTAATACTTCCCTGAATATAAGGAAGGCTAGAGAGAGGTTGAGAAGTATCCAGATATTTTGTATGATAGAGATATGAGTAGGAAGCATTAGCTTCCTATAGGAGCTTAGCTCTGGGCAGAAATCTGGGAACCATTCCCTTCTGTAATCTTTCCATTTCATAAATAAGCAATCATCAATAGTTCATTTCCCAGTTATTACTCTGTTTACTGTGATTGTGAGTTTGGGTATCCAACAAGTTGGTCCGACCTGCCGGATCTTCTCGAAGGGAACCAGTGAATGCCATCTAAGAAATCCAAACAAACGGCGACGCACATGGAGGCCAAGATCGATGCCTTGGAGAGTGAGCTCGCAGAAATGCGATCCTCTCTAGCTGCTGTGACTACGGCGGTGAAGGACTTACCCACATCGCTGGTCGCGATGATGGAGCGATCGCTCGGCAAAAACGTGCAAACTGAGGAACCTAGCGTAAATCGCAACAATGGAGGAGTTTCTGGAATCAAGACAAGCACGTTAGAACAAATCCACGATCTGAGTCTGGGAGGAGAAACGGTGCGCCAGACCCATCAATTGCACGGAGAGGCATTGACGGAGTTCCGCCAGTCAGTGAAGAAGGTGGAATTACCCCTCTTCGACGGTAAGGACCCAACTGGGTGGATTTCGAGAGCTGAGGTGTATTTCCGTGTTCAAGAAACATCATCGGGGGTAAAGGTTAGCTTGGCACAACTCAGTATGGATGGACCAACCATTCATTTTTACAACAGTTTACTGGAGACGGAGGAAAACCTAACCTGGGAGTGTATGAGAGAGGCGCGGCTAGAACGGTACGGCGGTCACGGCGACGGCGAAGTCTATGAACAATTGACGGAGCTACGCCAGCGAGGTTCAATTGAGCAATACATCACGGAATTTGAGTATTTGACCGCTCAGATCCCCCGATTACCTGGCAAACAGTTTCAGGGGTACTTCCTCCATGGATTGACGGAGGAAATCCGTGGAAAGGTACGGAGCTTGGTGGCGCTGGGAGGCGTTGGTCGCTCTAAACTGCTGGTGGTGACGCGCGCTGTGGAGAAGGAAGTGAAAGGTGAGAATGGATCGGGTTTCTCAAAAGGGAACCGGTTTGGAAGTTCTGGGTCGGGTTTTAAGAGCGGGTCAGGAGGCCCGAGTAGGTCGGGTGGCACAGACTGGGTCTGGGTCAAGGGAGCAAAGGATCCTGGGCCCAATACCAACAAGCCCCCTTATAATCCCCCTTATAATGGCCCAAAAGGGGAACCAACAAAAACCCAAACAGATCCAAAGCGGGTCAATCCACGTGATAGGGGTTTTTCACATTTAACCTATCCTCAACATTTGGAGAGGAGACAGAAAGGACAGTGCTTCAAGTGTGGAGGTCCTTACCATCCACTTCATCAATGCCCGGACAAGCAATTGAGACAACTGATAGTAGAAGAGGGAGATGACGACTCTGAGGAAGGAAAAGTGTTGGCCATGGAGTTGGAAGAGCGAGAGAAGGAGGCTCACGGGGAAATGAGTACCATGAGTTTCTGCAACCTTGTGACTAAAGCCCAGGAGCAACCTCAGACTATGTGTCTACAAGGAACAATTCGAGGAGTACCCGCTCTGGTTCTAATCAATAGTGGGGCCACGCATAATTTCATTGATCAGAGGCTTGTACAGCGCAAGGGTTGGGCAATCGATGACACCCCGCAGATGACCATCAAATTGGGGGATGGTTTCCAAACCCACGCTCGGGGACGTTGTAGACAAGTTGCGCTGATGTTGGGAGACTATGAGCTCCAATGTGCCCCTCACCTATTCGACCTCGGCGGTCCTGAGGTCGTACTTGGTATCGAGTGGCTCAAGACTTTGGGGGATACATTAGCTAACTGGGACACACAGACAATGCGTTTCTGGGGAGGGCACCGCTGGGTCACGTTACAAGGGCTTCAGTCAAACAAAGAACCCTTGGAGGCACTGCAGCACATCTTGCGTAAGTCACGAATAGGAGAAGCTGGGTCCTTGAGGTCTTTGGTGAGTTCTCAGGCTGTAAAACAACCAGCACAGGAGCTGACAAGGGACCAACAGAGCGGAATGCATGACTTATTGGCTAGGTACAAGGAGGTTTTTGAAGAGAAGCAGGGATTACCCCCGAGTAGAGGTCGCGAACACTGCATCAACATACAAGTGGGACAAGGTCCGGTCAACGTGCGTCCATACCGGTATCCCCATGTTCACAAGAATGAGATTGAGAAGCAGGTCCAAGAGATGTTAAACGCAGGAATAATTCGCAGAAGCACAAGTGCATACTCAAGTCCAGTAATTCTGGTCAAAAAGAAGGACAATTCTTGGCGGATGTGTGTGGATTATCGAGCCCTGAATAAGGTTACAATTCCGGATAAATTTCCCATACCGGTCATTGAGGAGCTCTTGGATGAACTTCATGGGGCTAAATATTTCTCAAAATTGGATTTTAAGTCTGCTATCATCAAGTTCGCGTCCGTAATGAGGATGTTCCCAAAACTGCATTCCGGACTCATGAGGGGCATTATGAGTTCCTGGTAATGCCATTTGGACTCATGAATGCCCCATCCACTTTTCAAAGCTTGATGAATGAGGTCTTTCGCTCCATGTTGAGGAAAGGGGTCCTCGTGTTCTTCGACGACATTCTCGTCTACAGCCGTGATTGGGTTTCCCACTTGGCACACTTGGAGAAAGTCCTACAGATTCTCCAAGAACAGCAGCTCACGGCCAATCAGAAAAAATGTCAGTTCGCGCAAAGAACGGTGGAATACTTGGGCCACTTGATCTCGGAGCAAGGGGTAGCGGTTGATCCAAGCAAGGTTTCTAGCGTGGTGAATTGGCCAACGCCAAGGAATGTCAAGGGAGTACGAGGGTTTCTAGGCCTAACAGGATATTACCGGAAGTTCATCAGGGACTATGGCAAAATAGCGAAACCATTAACGGAGCTGACAAAGAAGGATGCCTTCCTATGGAGTACCACGGCCCAGCAGGCTTTTGAAGCGTTAAAGGAAAAGCTGACCACAACTCCTGTGCTTGCATTACCGGACTTTGACCGAGAATTCCTTCTTGAATGTGATGCTTCAGGAAGTGGAATCGGGGCAATTCTGATGCAGGGCAAGAACCCCATTGCTTATTACAGCAAAGCGCTAGGAGTAGGGAACCTAGCCAAATCTGCCTACGAGAAGGAGTTAATGGCAGTGGCTCTAGCAATCCAGCATTGGAGGCCTTACTTGCTGGGACGCAAATTATTGGTTTCAACTGATCAAAAGAGTCTCAAGGAATTGCTTACTCAGAAGATAGCTACAGGAGGCCAACAAAATTGGGCCGCAAAATTACTGGGTTACAATTTCGACATTGTCTACAAACCAGGAAGGCTGAACCAGGGCGCAGACGCGTTGTCAAGGGTCAGTGAGAATGTGCATTTGAGGACCATGGCATCTTACCCTAGATGGGAAGAGCATTCGCTCGTAGCAGCAGAGATACGGGATGATGAGAAGTTGCAAGTCATAATCCAGGCCCTACAACGAGACCCAACCTCCCATCCAAAATTCCAATACAAACAGGGAACATTGTTCTACAAGAACAGGTTGGTACTTTCGCAACACTCTTCGCTGATTCCTACCATGTTGAAGGAATTTCACACTACCCCTCAAGGAGGCCATTCCGGTTTCCTGCGCACCTATCGACGATTGGCTGCGAATCTTTACTGGGTGGGGATGAAGAACCAAGTCCAGGATTTTGTTCGCGGGTGTGACACATGCCAACGACAAAAATACCTGGCCTCATCTCCAGCCGGGCTCCTACAACCTTTACCAATTCCGGAGCAAATCTGGGAGGATGTTTCTCTAGACTTCATCACGGGTCTACCCAAGTCTAAGGGGTATGAAGCCATCTTAGTGGTGGTAGATCGACTCTCAAAGTACTGTCACTTCGTCCCTCTGAAACATCCCTATTCTGCACGAAGTATAGCTGAAATATTCATTAAGGAGATTGTTCGCTTACACGGAATTCCCTCTTCCATGGTCAGCGACCGTGATCCTGTTTTCATGAGTCACTTTTGGAGGGAAATTTTCCGGCTACAGGGCACTCATTTGAAAATGAGTACCGCATACCATCCTGAGTCCGATGGCCAGACCGAGGTCGTAAATCGCTGTCTGGAAACATATCTTCGTTGTTTCTCTTCAGACCAACCTAAGACATGGGCATGTTGGTTGCATTGGGCGGAATATTGGTTTAACACCACTTTCCATTCCGCCACAAACCAGACTCCATTCGAGGTCGTGTATGGCCGTAAACCACCAGTGATTGCTCGTTGGGGTTTAGGCGAAACCCGGGTGGAAGCAGTGCAGCGTGAATTGCTTGATAGGGATGAGGCCCTGCGCCAATTACGTAGCCAGCTCGCGCGTGCTCAAGAGAGGATGAAAACTCAGACCAATGCAAAACGGGTGGATAAATCGTTTGAGGTCGGAGAATGGGTGTTCGTTAAGCTACGAGCGCACCGACAACAGTCAGTGGTCTCTCGAGTGCATGCTAAGCTCGCAGCACGTTACTATGGCCCCTATCCTATCGTGGCAAGAGTGGGAGCGGTGGCATATCGTGTTAAGCTCCCTGAAGGTTCGCGCGTTCATCCTGTATTCCACATATCATTGCTCATAAAAGGCTATTGGGAATTATGAGGTTTCTGAAGAACTACCAGATCAATTGGAAGGCGAGGCTTCTGTCAGTATAAATCCTGCAACTATTTTGGCTACCAGAACAATTACTGTCCAAGGCGAGTCTGTACCTCAAGTGCTAGTGCATTGGCAGGGCAAGATAGCAGAAGAAGCAACATGGGAGGATGTTCTTACCATTACAAGTCAGTTTCCTTCGTTCAACCTTGAGGACAAGGTTGCAGCTCTAGAAGCAGGTGTTGTTAGGACTGAAGAAGTGCTGAAGAGCCCACAAGAGAGTTTGGCCCAACATGAGAAGGGGGGACCCAAAGTGTGGAGGGTATATTCTAAAAGGGGGAAAGAAGGGAATCTTGGGTAACGGTGTAACAGAATAGTGAGAGAGGATGATTGTAATACTTCCCTGAATATAAGGAAGGCTAGAGAGAGGTTGAGAGGTATCCAGATATTTTGTGTGATAGAGATATGAGTAGGAAGCATTAGCTTCCTATAGGAGCTTAGCTCTGGGCAGAAATCTGGGAACCATTCCCTTCTGTAATCTTTCCATTTCATAAATAAGCAATCATCAATAGTTCATTTCCCAGTTATTACTCTGTTTACTGTGATTGTGAGTTTGGGTATCCAACATTGACATGGAAAAAAGCACATCTACATAGATAGATAGATAGAGAGAGAGAGCGAGAGAGAGATTTTGTGGAAAGCTCTAGAAATGAAGGAGTTAGGATTACTTAAATTCGGTAAAAGATATACGTGAGGGGATTACACCCAGTATGAGAACACAATGAGAGGATATAGAAGATTTTCTTGTAACTCCATATGTGCACTACGGATCAACTTTGATTGATTCAAGAGTCAAGACATGCTTACCAAACACATCCAAGAATATGTTATTAATACTAATAATAACATATTTACATCTTCTGCACTATTGCATGACTATTGCATAACATTTAAATGTATTTTTTAAGTCTTGGAAATACATGGCTTCACCTAAATAGAAGTAAATTAAAATATGTAGAATGCAAGTTTAGCATGACATGCACAGGTCCTAACTCAAAGGTGAAAATTGGTGAACGTATGATACCAAAAGCCACACGCTTCAAGTACCTTAGGTACATGATATGATACAAATGACAGGGAGGTTGGGAGAGATGTCAACCATAGGATCTAAACAGGGTGGATGAAATAGAGGAATGTTTCAAATGTGGAAAAGAAAGTACCACTTAACATAAATTTTAGTATATAGTTACAACTTAAAAGACCTGCAATGTTATATGAGACTCAATGTTGGACAGCAAAAAGCCAATAATAAAGTCAGCTCAGTGTCTTAGATGATGTTTCAACAGATGAGTGGTTACACAAAATAAAATAGAATAAAAAACACAACCATTAGAGAGAAAGTCCAGGTAGCTTCAATTCTAGAAAAAAAGGTAGATTCTTGCCTCAGATTATCTGTGCATTTGTGGGGAATGGAGAATAGTCCAATAGTCAGAGGCTGAGGGTGACCAAGGAATATTATAGTAGGCCAACCATTAAAAGAGACTTAGGGGTAAATAGTCTATTTATAAACTTAATAATGACATAGTATTATGGTACAATTAGATTCATGTAGCCGATCTCATCTAATAGGAAAAGTCTTGGTAGTTGTTATAATCATGTTGATCTACCTTGAGTTTAACGTTAATTACACTGACACCCTTCTGGTTTGAAACATTACACATCTCTTTACATTGTTATTTATAATAGATATTGAGTATGATCTGTATGTGCGATTTCTTGAAAATAGCAGGGTAGGTAAGTATAAGAACACTGCATTAAGAAAGGCAGGTGTAACTTTTCAAACAAGAAGGGTGTCGGTATAATTAGTGCTAATTTCATAAGAGATCAATGTAAGTATCCCTATATTCAAGGAAAATAATGGGATAATACCAAATATACACTTCACCTAGAGTGAGATAGGAAGAGGAGAGAGTAATTAGTGATATGATAGGTGACGTGATAGGAAAAGAAGAGATAGAAAGAGATAGCTGGTGGAAATGGGATGGAAGAGAAAGTTTGGTGTGAAGATATCAAAAACCAATGATGTAATATATGTTGTAACTTTCACTAGTTACATAAATAAAATTTATGAAAACTGAAAAGTACAAACACCGTACAAAATTTAGTCCCATACTTGTGGACAATTATCCTACAACTCTTCCAGCATCCAAACTAAGCCTTCTAGAAAATTCAATGGTTTCTGGAGCAGCATGCATATTCACATTCATCTATAAAACCAAGTTAAACTGATAACAAGATTTTGAATCCTGCAGACATATGACTGAAATCTGTAAGAGAGCCACCACTGACCTGTATAAGTTTGTTAAGCTTTGGTTTCGAAACTGATAAATAGCGGTCAATTTTCTCTTGTGTTTGAGGAACATGTGCCCGCTGCACTGTAACAGATACTTTATCAGTAACTTTCTTCACTATTTCTTTATAATCGTCTTTGGTGATTTGGCCTTCTTTCCATGTTGGTTTTAGAAGCTCCTTAATGAACTCCACCAATGAACCTTTAAATGCACGCATCCCCTTCACATCCTTTGTTTTCTTGATCTCATCAGGCCCACCACTTTGGTCCATGCTTTCCAAAGGACCACTCTCTTTTGTAATTTTATTCTCACCTCGAGAACTTCGCTTTTCTTCAGCTACCATTTCATTACTCTCCTTATTATCCCCAATGTTTTCATCTTTCTGCAACTGAATTAAATGTTTACTCTTGACAAGTTGTTCTTCTGAAAAGGCAGTCTTACAAGAATCATCAAATTGTTCAGAGTTAGATAACAGTGATGGCATTTCTACTGATTCTTTTGGAATAATTTTACTAGGAGAAATCATTGGGCTGAACCCACTTGGATTATTGTGCTTCTGGAATCCAATAGAAGGATCTGGCTTGCTGAATGCTATGGAAACAGGCTTACCGGAGGGAGTATCCTTTGCATCGTGAGAATTTAAATTACTGCAAAGTTGTGGGAGCTGACTGCCTGTTCCAAGGATTTGTGCCAAAGAGGCTGTGAGGCATGTAAGTTGAACAAGCTGTTCTTTGCTGACCATGTTCTGAGTAGAAGGATTTCTAGAACCAACTTGTAATAGGCTTGCATCCATGATATTTGGCTCACCAATATACTTTTTCTCAGTAAAGAGCTCCTGATTCTGCATACCCTCAACAATTCTTGCTCTTGGAGGAACAACGGAAAATGGTGGTTGACTCTGTCCAACTGCATGGGAGCTTGAAGAATGCAAAGCATTTACATTCTGAGCATTCTGATTATATCCATGTCCTGGCAGAAGGGTACAGAAGTTTAGGTTTATGTGTGAATCAGTGGATTTCTTCAAGTCAATATGTCAATGCAATAACAACATTCTTTTGAAAATTTATTGTTCCACAAGCAGATTAAATGGTTTTTTACAATTCACAAAGGATGTGTAGACAGGAACATCAAGCATTCGATTACCTGGAGCAACTTGGAGATTGTTCTGCTCATGGTTTTTTTTAAAGTGACTGGAAGTCCCCACATTCCAATCAGGAGACATTTGTTCATCACCAGGCCAAATGCCTGTTCCTACTGGCTGAGAAGTGTGAATATTGGCAGTAGCATTTCCTGCGGCCCACAAGTTGGGTTCCTTTTTATCACTTGAAAATGATGTTTTATCATGCACCATGTTCTTGTCTAAGCTATGGTCCCATCCATCACTCATTGGCCAAGCAGAGAATCCATGGCCTGGGGCGCCCATGATTCCATCTTGGTTGTCCTCAACCAGCTTTCTTGAATTAGAGACAGCAGACAAATCATTACTTTTTGGACCGTCCCAAACTTTACTCACATCAGCAATGCTGCCATCTGAACGCCATCTATCGTCTCTTAGCCTTCCATTAGAACTAGCAGAATCACTCAATTTTGGTCTATTTGACACCTGATCTCCACCTTGATTACTCCGTGAACTATCATCCCTCAATCTCCTGTCAGGGCTCCTACCTGATTGCCTATCATGAGAAAACCTACAATGGTTACCATTACGACAATTCCCAAAAGCAAAAAATCTGCAAGGAGTATCAGCACTGCGGTTCAGGTCATGCCGACCACCCTGCTTGAAAGAATTCTCTAAGCGCCTGTTATCAATGTCATTTTCCCTACTTGATTCACCCACAGAAACTTTGCCGAATTCATCAGAATTGCCATGATGCACATGCCTGCATGATGCTCCGAATCTACACCTTCCTTTTGCAAAGTTAATACAAGCTTCATCAGATCTTCCACTTGTAAGGGAAATGTCCCCACTCTCATGGGGAGCTGAATACCCGGGAGCTCTATCTTGCCTTTGTCTACTTTCCCTGCCGTTCTCATAATTTTGATTATCATGGTGAAGGAAATGACATTGACTACCTCTAATGCATTTCCCAGCAGCAAAATCTCTACATGGTTGTGCCAATCCTTCGGGCCGCATTCTGTTTCTGCCATTGACTCCTGAATCCAACTTAAAACCATGTGGAGGGCTTCGACTCCTGCTCCGACTACTCCTGAACATGGTATTATCCAAAGAACAGGCAGACAATTAATAAACAAATTGCATCAGGAAATATCCACACACATGCATGTCAAATATCTAAAAAAATTAAGGGAAGGGTGGCATAATTTCAATTTAATGACATTTAGAAGATACAAAATATAAAGCAGTCAAAAAGCACTAAGACAGCCTTGAAATTAAAAAAATGGGTATCCATAAAGAAACAAGCTGTTGAAGACAAACACAGACGCGAGAAATGGGTCACAGCACAATCTGAGACAAAAGGATGGTACATGACATTGATGCATACAAGTAAGCAAATTAGAAAATGCTTTTGGCGTGCAACATTTTTACAGGACCTAAAAACTTCGGATTCTAACTTTTCATAATCTAAGATTTTTAATCAAGGACTATTGGATGTTGCATGAATGGTCAAGATTAAAAACCATTTAAACGTAAAATGTGTTTGAACATGTAAAGGGCGTATCTGAGAAGTAATAAATTTCGCTTCTCAACAAAACTACTGACCACTTAGAGGTGCCGAAGCATTCTTATGAGCATTAGTATATACTAATACGTGTGTTCAGGTTTGTTTTCTAATATTATCTCATAAAAATAACCATTAGTGAAGCTCATTCAGTTGCCAATAATTTTGAAAAATAGGTTTGGCGCTGGTGAGTAGAGAAACAAACCTGACTAACCTGCTGTAACTATTTTTTGGAGATTGACTGTGCTTATTTTTCCAGTCTTCAAACCCTGGAGACATTTCCATCCCGTAACTTCCATCGGTGTCCCTTGCAATTGTTGCATCCAAAACTCTGTATTCCTCATTATTCGTACCATCATATTTATTTGAATGTGTGCCTCCAGACAAAGGTTCCTTGGATAAAAATTCCATTCTGGGGTTTAACCTATCATTTCTTTCCTTGTAGGACCATCTAGAACTAGTACTATTGCTGTTAGCAACACCTGTAGAGGATCACCCAGACTGCAATTGCTTATGGTGCATTTGGATAAGCTTCTAACGAAGTGCTTTATGAAATTGCTTTTTTATAGAAGCTACTTTATCTAGATTATGAAAAAAACACTAAAACTAAATTATTCCAGTTTTTAACTTATCCCGAAAAAACTTCTTATTATCTTAAAAAGTGTGCCGTTTTTTTTCTTCATAAAATAAGGAAATAAAATAAGGCCTTACCATCGGGTGCAAATTCAGATTCGCGTTCGTCTATCAAATCCCATTTTGAAGAGAGCTTCCTGCCACTTTTGTTCATCTCACTTTCCAAAGCCTTAATGCTTCACTTTGGATAATGCGGAATGCTCTGAATTAGAAACAACCAAAAAAATCAGAAACCTGAAATTTATCTGCATTCTTCTAATATTCTTATTCTCCAAAGTAATATGGCATGCTAGAAATAGAAACAGACTTGTATTATAAAAAAAGAAGTACCAATTCACAAATATGATTGATAATATTTAAAACCCAAAAAGAAGTAGTAAGAGAGAATAAGGACATAGAACAGGAGGGAGGATCAGGAATCCTCCTAATTACCAAAACAAGGTACCAGGAAAACTTGAAAAACATCATGAATTCTACAATTGCTCAAACGAATAAGTCCCCTTAAAATAAATAATACAAGCAGGAAAGCAAAGATCATCCTATATGCAAAAGGATTACCAAAACTATCAGCATCCAAGTCTTAAATTTAGATAGAGCCCCTTCTGTAACTAATTACTCCAATAGTTAAATAGAGCATAAGATTCCATGAACTCAAAGTTTGTGTCGATAATTTCAACACAACAGCCAACAATATTGCTTTGAAATTTGAATCTTCAAATTGCAAATAAATACAACAATCTAGCACTTCCAAATTTCCTAACGATCTCCCAAAGCCTAGGTACATTCTCAGGAAATCATGAAAAATCCACATTCGTGAGGGAACTGGTACAGCATCTTTACAACATCCATAAGATTCAACAGCACTCAATAATTGGTCACTCACAAAGCCGAACGAAGCTAAGATGTTTATTGCATTAATTTTCTTCAATTTTTTGTCTTGATGCAGAAGGAGAACCTAGGCACAACAGTTAGAGTTACTGCCATGTGACTAGGAGGTCACAAATTCGAGTTGTGCAACCAGCCACTTGCAAATGCAAGGTAAGACTGCCTATAATAGACTCACAAAGGATTTCCATGAACCCTGCCATGACAGGACTCCGGAGCTCTACTACAGAGCCAGCTTGCTCTTCTATATTCTTGATGCGCACTGTAAACTAGTGTATCAGGTAAACTTATACCTAAGGTAGCACATCTTTTCAAGTTCTTCAACTGGCCCGCATGTTGTTTGTTAACTCAAAATATTGCATTAATTTAAAACAATTTCCACTCCACAACAAAACAATGTAGATTGGTAAATGTGAAAAGAAAAAAACATCCCATATGTTGTGGGAGGATCAAATGACATTTGAAAACACAAGTACACCAGCTACTTCGAGTGCACCTGGTAACATCTCCACGCATTGATCAAATTACTGCAGAAAAATCATATCTAATTAGCTCTTACTCATATACGTAAAACTAAATCACAGAGGAACTTCCAACTCTACTACAACCTAATATCTTGGCATCAACACAATCCAACCTAGCAGGGTATACTGTACATGGATGAAAGACTAAATCAAACAAATTCTTTCTGAAATCAAACATCAGAAAACCACAAACCCTACCGCGTTTTGTTAATCTAAATCAAACAATCATCCGAAGCGAGGGAGATAAGCATTGAGCACAACATTGATGGTTCCTCATTCATGTTTCACGAATCACAATTCGAGACATTTGAATATTGAATACCCACTCACGCATCACTCAAAATGAAGCACGCATGTAAGAATTGACACGGAAAACACAGAATAAGTCTCGAAATCTTCGGTTTGCAAGAACGATAATCTTGAAAAGAAAACCCTAGAAGTAGAAGCAGGTTAAGAGGACTCACGAGTGTGCTGCAGAAGAGCGTTAGAGGCAAGAGGAGAAATCAATCCACGCTGTTAGCTACAGAGACGTGAATGAATGAACGGAGTCATGTGGTGATTTGCATTTTCCGGCGAGAGAGAAACCCTAGTTTCGAGAAATCAAACCAGAGATGAAACCCAACTTGGGGGGTAGCAGTTTGAGAGTGAACTGAAGCTCAACCTGTCGCCTCGTAAGCAAACTCTATAGATTGGTTCCTCCCCTTTTTGTTTCGGTTACCAGTAATAATAATAATAATAAATATTGTTATTATTATTAAATATGTTTTTATACCTCTAAAATAAGGCTTCTTTGGTTTAGGCTCCTCTAGATTATTATTTTTTTTTGAAAAACAGCCGTAAATGAAAAATAATACTGAGGTTTCAGCTTCTGTCGTGACCTTCCATCATCTAGATGGATCTAAACCAAAAAACCATGATTTTAACCTCAAAAATCATAATTGTAGAGGGACCTAAGACCATGATAAGAATTGGTTTTAGGTTCCTCTAAAATCATAGTTCTTTGGTTTAGCTGCCTATAAAATCATGTCGGCGATGTCATGTCAGCTTTTGTTAAGTGATTCAGCACTCAATGGATGGAAGGTGACAGCAATGATCAAAAGCTTAATATTATTTTTCAAATAGGAGTGTTTTCCAGAAAAATATATTTTTTGAGGGGCTTAAGCAAAAGAACCCTTATTTTTTAGGGACCGAAAGCCTTATTATTATTAATTTACTATTTTGTACTTATAGGTTCGGGCTGCGTTGTTGTTACCTTTGCAGTCCAAAGAAAGTCAATAGATGGAAGATTTCGAGCACATGGTTTGATATGGGCCAGGGCCACCTTGCTTTACATGTCTTAGGTTTTTATGTGGTCGCTTAAACACCGGTTGAGATAGAATGTTTCTTTATTAAGTGATAATAAAAGTGTGCTCTTGTGACATTTGCTTAAGGACAGGTCTTTTGGGTCTGCTATGATACCATTGGGCTTTTAGGCTGTAGCTTATTGGAACATTTGTTTATAAATAAAATAATGTATTTAATTTTTAAATGATTATACATTCCTTATTGAATTGTTTTTTTTTAATGCTTATTGAATTGTTATTTCATTACAAAGTAGTTATTTTAAATACAAATAATAGATATATACAAGAACACTTGCCTTTATTTGTTTTATTTCTTTGTCAAATATGCTTGAAATAAATATCTAGAAAACCTACTTATTTATGTATCAAAATTACTTAATGTGGTAGAAACCCACTCAATGTGGGGGAGAAAACAACTTCTAAGTAGAGTAATGGGCCTCCTTAGAGGTGGCCCAAGCCCCAAATGGACAGGACGTAGCAGAGAGGCTGATACTTGAAACCCCACAACCAGAAGAAAATGGAAGGAACCACAATTGATATACTATAAGCTTTCGTTAAACACTTCTTTTATTTGTTTTAGAACCATATATAAGTATGGTTTTTTTTTTGCACATCAAATAGCCCGTTTATATGCATTGTTTAAAGAAAAGGTAAGAAGTACTTTTTTTTAATGAAATAGTAAAAATATAATTTAAAAAATGGAAAAGCATTTGAGCTCCTGCGATTGACCCACTTCCCATGGCATTGATGACTAAACTAAACGCATGGAATGGGATGAGGCCCATGAACTGATGAACATGAACTATTCATCGCTCCATGTTCCAACCTTTTCCCTGTCACTTCATCACTCACATCACAATTCAACTGCGTCGTTTCCATGTCGCAAAGAGGTTCCAATATTTCAACACCGAATACCACCAACTCGTGACCATGTCTCCTCTAACCCGTGACCACTGAGCAGAGACACATACTTCATTAGATGATAATAAATAAATATATAAACTATTTAATTTAGGCTTAATTGCACTTTTCGTCCCTGATATATACCCCTTGTGCAATTTTGGTCCCTTTTGTTTAAAAGAAGCAATTTTGGTACATCAAAGATCAATTTGTGATAATTGGGTCCTTCCGTCAGATTCCGTTTAATTCCAAACAGATTTTTCATACGTGGCGCTCATTCATGACGTGGTCCTGACACATTTTACCACTTAGATGTCATTAGGACTCCACAAAATAAAAAATAAATTTAATTAAAATTTCAAAAATTAAACATTTTGCCACTAATCAGTAATCACCCTTCATGTTTATCTAATCTGCAATGAATCAACCACAAAAAAAAAATTCTGGAAACAAATTTTGAAGCAACAACAACTTCATAGACAAAGCTATAGAAATTCCAGGAACATTCACCCAAATAAAAAAAACCACAAAAATTACCCAGAAACCACCCCAAAAGCCCCTTTCCAAATTCGTTATGGTTATCACAAATTTACCCAAATCTTGGGAATTATTTTGTCTGTTATAAAGGAGAAGATGAGGAAGGGTGATGAAGATAATGAACAAGAAAAAGAACAAAAGGAGATAATGGCATGAATTACGTTTCTTCAATCCTCTCATTTCTCTAATAACTTTCAACATTTCCTCTAATCTCAATTTTGACTTCTGTTACAACAATGTCGACTCGATCGACTAGAGCCATAAGCTAGGACTCGGAACCAGTGGTGCTGCACAAATCGAAGCCCAAGGCGCAGAACCTGCGGAACCCCAAGGCCGTGAACCAGGCGATGCGGACCGGCACAGAGGTACAGACAGTGAAGAAATCTAACGCCGGATCCGATAGGAAAACCGCTGGCCCGGTCGCGAATGCCAGGAAGCTTGACAAGGCGGCAGAGCTGGCGGCGCTGGAGCGCGTGGCGGGGGAGGTGAGGCACGCGATTCAGAAGGCGCGTTTGGAGAAGATGAGCCAGGCCGAGCTGGAGAAGCAGATCAATGAGCGGCCGCAGGTGGTGCAGGAGTATGAGAATGGTGGGGCGGTGCCGAATCAAAAGGTGCTCGCGAAGATGGGGAGGGTGCTCGGGGAGGAAGATGAAGATGTTGAAAGGTGGAGGTTGTGGATGATGGAGGATTCAGGAAGTTAGGAGGGAACGGTGGCTGGGGAAAATTAGGATTAGGGTTCTGTAGGTTTATTCTTTATTTAATTTATTTATTTTCTTTTAATTTATTTATTTGATGATGTGTCATATATGGTGGTGTAATTAGTAAAAAAAAAGGAATCCAAATAAGAATATTCCGTTTAAAATTGGACAGAAGCTGACGGAAGGACTTAATTGTCACAAATTGATCTTTGATGTACTAAAATTGCTCCTTTTAAACAAAGGGGATCAAAATTGCACAACAGGTATACATCAGGGACGAAAAGTGTAATTAAGCCTTTAATTTAATAATTAATTCTAGTGATATTATAATGTAAGCATAGTCGTAACTTGGTCATCGCTCATCTTCTTCTAATGATTACTCATCCTAGTAACTTGGTGATCGCTCATCTTCTTCTAATGATTACTCATCCCGTCCCTAATCATGATGTTTGAGATTTAATTGTGTCAAACAACCACCAATTTCAAAAGTGTAAGTTATTGGATAAGGATCATATGAATGATTTTGTATTATACTTTTTTTTTGTTCAAGGGATCATGGATCCGATATATATATATATATATATATATATATATATATATATATATATATATTGTATTATACTTGAACATGCCATCTCACACAAAAAACATTTGGGCTTGAAGCGTGGACAATGCATATGTCCACCTGTCATTTGCTTTTTAATTCAACTTTTTTATTAAAAGAATTGGGGTGACATGGATCAAACTCTGGACCGCTTAATCGGAGAGAATCTGATACCATATTAAAATTAGAAATACATAACTCAACTCAAAAGCTAGTTCAAGAGTTAAGGGTTGCTCAACCCTCAACCCTCAAATATTGACACACGCTATTCGGTTTTAAATATTTGGTTTATCACAATTGTTCACAAACAATTTACAATATTGTTCAAAAATAATCAAAATGTGTAGTTGACTCATTAATTGACAATAATGGTTAATCAAATTAAATATGTAATTGTCTTAATTTATAAATGTGATTGAATAATATTAGAAAACTTAATTATTATAATGAGAAACTTTGTGACTACATTTATTAAGTTTTTATTATAATAGAGAGATTGAGATTAATGATTTTGAAATTATATAATCAATATCAATATCAATATATATTAGAAAAGAATAACTTTCATAATGACGTGTCAGCACCAGATTATTTTTTAGTGTCGTGTCAGCACCAGATTAATTCTCATAAAAATTATTCCACGTGTCAATTTGTTAGAGGGTATAATTTTCAATTAATATATGTTTTAATTTTATATATTCTAAACTAATTAATTGATATTATTTTAGAAGATATAATTTTCAATTGATATATGTTTTAATTTTATATATTCTAAAATAATTGATTCATATTATTTTAAAAGATAAGATTTGGTCTTTTAATTTATTTTTAGAATATATTAATTAATTTTTAATGAATTTTCGATTTTTTTATTAATTCGGGATTTTATGAGTTTTTATTGTGATTTGCTAGATTTTGTTAGTTTTTATCTATTTTATTTAGTACCTTTTTTAATATTATATTTGATTGGGATTTAGGTTGTTTATTTCTTAATTTTATTTTAATTTATCTTATTATTTATTTAATTTTAATTCCAGGAAATATTTTCTTTTATTTTAGACTTATTTTTAGAGTATATTAATTAAATTTTCTTGAATTTTCGGATTTTTAATTAATTCAGGATTTTATGAGTTTTTATTATGATTTGCTAGATTTTGTAGTTTTTATCTATCTTTATTTAGTACCATTTTAAAAATTAGATTTGATTAGGATTTAGGTTGTTTATTTCTTAATTTTATCTTATTATTTATTTAATTTTACGTCCGGGAAATATTTTATTTTATTTTACATTTATTGATAGATTATAATAATTAATTTTTATTGAACTTTCATATTTTTATTTAATTCAGGGTTTTATGATTTTTTTATTGTGATTTGCTAGATTTTGGTATTTTTATCTATCTTTATTTAGTACATTTTTAAAGTTTAGATTTGATTATGATTTATGTTGTTTATTTCTTGATTTTATCTTAATTTATCTTATTATTTATTTAATGCTAATTCTAAGAAAAGGGAGTTGATTTGGTGCTGAGGGTCCACAAAGCTACCATGGACACGCAGAGATTTGATAGCTGCTATTTCTACCTCTGCCACATGTCGCGATCAGGACAGAGGTATGTGGTAAGATGATGTTACGTGAAGTAGAGTTTATCATGTTGTGATTGATGATTTGTGCCATTTCAGTTTATCCTTTGTTCGTAATTTAATCATGAATTCTTAAATTTCACATATTTTGTGTGTTTTGATCTTAAAGTTTACAAATTTTTGCATAGACCCTTTAACGAATTATTATTGAAGACGTAATGTTTTGATTCTTATGTAATGTTTTTTCTATTGTTCTCCTTCCGCTTTTGTATTTTTTTAAACCAGGTTTTAGTATAGTTTGTAGAAATTCATGCGCGTGAAGCCATTCTAAACGAGATTTTAGTATAATTTATAGAAATTCACGAAACTTAAGATAGCTTAATTTATATTCATTTCTCAAATTTTGCTCCTTTTTATTCATCATGTTTGAGCTGTGTATGTATAAGCATACTTTTTGCACTGTATGTGAATGATGCACAACTTACTAATTTTTTTTTATGATGCACAGGTCAGTCAAATTGATGAAATTGAAGAGCTCATATTTAATCTTCATGAGTATGTTTAGCCCATTGTTAAGGTTGGTTCATGTTTTCCTCAAAATCATTAGTTTTGCATATAATCATGTTTTAGTATGCCAATTGGGTGACTTATCTTACTTTGCTCTATATATTTCCTTAAGTTCAATTTAAATTGATTGTTAGTATAAGTTCATTGGTGAAGTAACCAAAATTATTTTGGGTGGGAGAATTTTTTTTCTCACATATATAGATAATTTGTTGGGGTGTGCATAATTGGGGCATTACACCATTTTTTGTTTCTTTTGACTGATATGCGTCTTTGATTTTTTGTTTCACAAGGGTTCCACCCCAAGATTCACAAATACACTAGATACAATTCTTTCACCACAGTCCTTTTAAATTGGTGAAGGAGGGTTTTTTGTTCTTCAAGACTTCATTTTGGGTTTCTGTTTCAATCTTCTTCATGAATTGATTTTGTTCTTCAGCTAATTGTAAGATGTCATATGCTTCAAGGATTCATGCTTTTCTCTTCTTAATCAAAAGCAAAAAGATTGAGGAAAAGAAAATCTTTTGGGGTGCAGAATATTCATTTGCTGGAAAAAAATTACACGTGTCATTCTCAGGTTAATTCTCATAAAAAAATACATTTTAAAATTTAAGATTTTATTAGGATTTAGGTTGTTTATTTCTTGATTTTATCTTAATTTATTTTTGATTTATTTTTAAATTAAAAAAAATACATTTTTAAATTTTAGATTTTATTAGGATTTAGGTGATTTATTTCTTGATTTTATCTTAATTTATTTTTTGAGTATTAATTAATATATCCCTAACTTTTGTTAAGAAGAGTGAGTTTGAAAGTTATAGCTTAAGTTAATTTGTTAATATATTCCCAAATAATAATAATAATAATAATGATAATAACATATGTGTGCGGGTATGAGCCGGTTGGGTACTATAGTGCTCATACCCACTATTTTTTGTGGGTAATTACCTATACCCAACCTTATACCCTTTTAGCGGTTTTTTACCCTACTCATAGTGAGTATTTTTTGCGGGTACCCTATGATTTCGTGACCCATTGTCATCCCTAGATTTAGATTTTGGCAAAGATTGATAGCTTCGTGTAATGACATTGAATTGTCTAAAGGTGGAGAGCTTCGAGTTGCTACCCACGTGAGTATAGGGACGAGTATATGTAATTTTTAAAAACGCGGGTATGGGGATGGTACTATAGTACCTACCCATTTTCATTCATACTTATTTGGAATAAACACAATAATGTTATACTTTATGATTTATCTTACACAATCCTGATTTGTGCTACTATCACATTCATTTTTTTTTAAAGATTAATTTGTTGGTAATTTCTTATATCTATGATTTGGGTTATCATCTTCATATTTACGGAGACTGTGAAACGAGTTACCGTTGGTCTCAATCGGGCTTAGAAGAGAAGTCTTTATGTCCACTTTACTCATCAATTCTGACTTTTATATTTCATTCGTTGTTTAATATATTTTTAATAATCAAAGTATTAATTGATGTATTAAATACAATAGACATATTCCCCGTGCAATGCGCGGGTAAAAAACACTAGTATATTAGAAAAGAACAACTTCTAGCATGACGTGTCGCTCTCACATGCCAAGTTAGTGACGTGTCGCTCCCAGATTAATTCTCACCTAATATTTTACATGTAAGCTCTTTCTCCTTGGCCCCACTTGCCACATGTTCCCTGATTTTTCCTTACCTTATTTCTCCTTAATTAAAAAATACATTTTTAAATTTTAAATTTGATTAGGATTTAGGTTTTTTATTTCTTGATTTTATCTTAATTTATTTTTGATTTATTTTTAGAGTATTAATTAATTTTTATGGTATTTTTATTGAATTTTCGGATTTTTAATTAATTACGGATTTTATGAGTTTTTATTGTGATTTGCTAGATTTTGATAGTTTTTATCCATTTTTATTTAGTACATTTTTAAATTTTATATTTGATTAAGATTTATGTTGTTTATTTCTGTATTTTATCTTAATTTATATTATTATTTATTTTAGAGTATTAATTATTTTTTATGGTATTTTTATTGAATTTTTTGATTTTTAATTAATTCTGAATTTTATGAGTTTTTATTGTGATTTGCTAGATTTTGATAGTTTTTATCTATATTTATTTAGTACATTTTTAAATATTTGATTAGGATTTATGCTGTTTATTTCATGATTTTATCTTAAAATAAAATCTGTGATAAGTGATTTAAATCAATAATACATCCCATCAGCAAAAACCCTCTTAAAACCCTGCATACCTCCACTATCTCCTCCATGGAATTCATCTCCTCCATGCAATTTTCATCTCATCTCTCCACTGAACGGAACCACCCCTACAAAATCGTCTCATCTTTCAACGGAACCACTTTGTCATCGACTTGCAATCGTATCCCTCCGATTTGCTGCCTTGGACTGATTGGGAAGGTTGCAGATGGAGGTTTCAAATTATTTTCTTCCTTTGCTTGCATAATATGTTATGATTTTTTTCAATTTTATTTTACTTTACCTTTAACTTTCATTCACTCATGTTTGACTTCAAGGTCAATTTCGTTCATCACTTGCCATGCTAATTTCAAATTCTTTTCTTCAGGTTTTTTTTTATAGATATTCCACCAAAAGAGATTCTTTAGAAGCCATGGATGGTGAGTCCATTTTATATTCTATATGGAATTTTGCAATATTTTGATTTGTTTTTTATGTTTTCTGATTCTCCTTTGTATGTGATTCTATTTTATTCGTTTTTCTTAATTTGCATCTAAAATTTGTGTCCTATGTTATAGGAGGTGAAACATTGATCTGTGTATGTTTTGATTAACCTAATCATTGTCAGTGAAGTGGATTGAGGGAGTGAAAGAATTGAGGGGAGAGAAAGGAGAAGTTGTAGATTTTTTTCCTTGCAACTTTTTTATTTGGTAAATTTTTCTTTTTGCCTGCTTCTTGCACCGAGGAAATTAATTATTATTGTTGGTGCTTGCCGTTACAACTACAGAACTACATATCATGGATGATATTTTACTGCTTATCTTTGTTCGCTCAAGCTATACTATTGAGGTTAGACTTTTAAAACTGGTGCTATCCTTTCTAATATGCTAAACGCCTAAACCAATTTTCTAACAATAAATTGATTTCCTTGGGTTCCCTGGAAACATTTGACATGAATTTATCCGTAGGTACAGAACGACAATGAGGTGCATACCTCTTTCTGACTACACTCTCTGATTCTCAGCTAGTTGAAGATGAAACATGATTGATGACTCAAGATCTTATCTTGCTCTCATTTCAAGTAAGCCACGAAACATGTGAGACCAGTACTCATGGAGGTTTTTCTCAGTCCATTATATGTATATATTCACCAGATAAGAGATAGAGATGTGTGTTTGGTGTTGCACTACTGTGATGCATATGTATATATTCACCATATAAGAGATAGAGATGTGTGTTTGGTGTTGCACTACTGTGATGCATATATAGTTTTACTGACTTAGTTCATCAATTCTACATCTATCTATCATCATTACATATATTAAAAATCACTTTTCGAAGGCAATATTAGATTTTATAATTAATCATTGTTCTACTATGGTTCAATTAATCAAACTTTAGTGTGATTGGAAGTCTTGCTTGCATGAGTGTGTAATTATCACATTACGATTTAGTATCAGCATATGTTTTTGATTTGGTTATTGTACTTTCAACAACAGTGTTACATAAAGCAAATAGTTGTTTTAACCGTTCAACAAATATAATGGGTCTAAAATTTCTAGAGGGGTTTTCTTCCATTCATCTTCTTTAGTAGCATGTGATTAGTTTCCCCTTACAAATAGATCTGATTGGTTATGGAAACCACTGGAAGGCCATAGGCAAAAAGTGGCTTCAATTCATTCTTTGGCTTTCATATCTGTCTGCAAATTTGATTGCTATCTTTACACTATCATACCTAGATTGATGTTGCACATATTGCTATTATGTTTGGTGGTCTTTAGTCTATCCTACTCTAACATGTCTATCAATCTCACTTCATGAGTTCTTGATTTTCTGTTACTTAGAATGCAGATACGGCTGGAAGCTGCTGATTTGGAAGCAAGTTTCATTTGAATTAGCATGAGTTCATATTAATTCATGTTAAAGTTGGACAACAATCAGAAATAGCACTTAGGATTGCTGTTGATTTAGAAGCAAGTTTCATTTGATTTTTTAATTAGAAATAAATATTTTAATGATTTAAATTCAAAATGTGATACCTTCTTACTTTATGAAGTGTTTTTTTATGCCAGAGAACATACTCTGGTTGCAGTGAAAACAAAATTTGCATATGATGTTAGGTACTGTGTGGAATTTATGAGTGTGTTTGTGGATAATTTATAAGAAAAACGGTGGTGATAGTGAGGTAGAGAAATCTGAGAGAGATTTTGATGTAAATGGAGATTTTTCTTTCTTATGAGATTGGACTTTTAACCCTTATCCACACCATTCGAAATTTCCATTACTATTATTTTCGACACTTATGTCACTGACAAATAATAATTAGGTTCTGATGTAATGTATATTCTTTGTAATGGAGAATTAAGTAGTTGTTTTTAAGAGTCTTTTATATATAATTCAGATGCAAACAGTATGCACTCAGCTATCACTTGAGCACTAGAGCAAGTAAAGGGAGCATACTACGACTGCTTTACTATTCTGAATTTTTTCATCGCAGAAATGCTCCGGTAAGTACAACAAGCTCAAAAGCAGAATAGCATGATGAAACTACTAAATATTATTAATGAACCAAACCTTTCAGTTCCAAACTGTCAAGACCTTCGCTAGAAATTTGTTCTAAAGTACGCCCATTAGTACTACTATAAGAGCAAAGCAACATGCTTCTTATATTGGGAGATAGACAAAAGCAGAGGTTGCCTTAGTAAGCTTTCTCACCCGGATCAACAGAAAAAACAACTGAAACTCGATCGATGAAAGTTGGAATGGCAAGGTTTACTCTTAAAGTCTTCGGCAGGAGGAGGATACAAGAGATCAACCTTGAAGCAAGCAAGGTATGGTGGGTGTCATCATCTTCATCGATATTACCCACCAGATAGACTTGAGAAAAGACTTTCAGGCATCCTGAGAGTAAGGAGAAGCTGGATCTAAATGTATTAGAAAGAGTCTAAAAGCTTTTATATATAGGAAGAATATTTTACATGAAAATACTTCTACATAAAAATAAATGTTAATAAGATTTCATCGGATTTTTTTTTTGTTACAAGAAAAACATAATATAATATAGTTTGATGTTAATTTTTTACTACATAATAATATAGTCCACTTTAATTTTTTTGTACAAATTATTATAGGAGTTAAATTCTCCTACGGGAAGAAATATATTTTAACAAGAAAGTACCTTCATTAAGTATTAATTAATGTATCAAATACAATAACAAATTTCGCGGTACATTCTTTTTTTTTCTAAGATTAAAATGTGTTCTGAATGCTTTATTGGTGATTCTTCATATATATAATTTGTGTTATTGTCTTTAGGCTCATGAAGAATGTGAAACGACTTCATGTTGATATGAGTCAAACTTAGTTTATTTTATTGTGTAAAAAATGAGCTCGCATAATCACGTACATAAAGAATTTTTTCTCTTTTTTTCATTGTAGATTAAATCAGCTATTGTTTATTAGCCATCATTAAACCACATCCCCTAATATGTTTTGCATAATTTGAAATTTGGTTAACCAATTTTTTTATTAGTTATTCAATTGTACGAAGTTCAATCTATGCAACAAGGGTTTTAATTTAAGTCTTTTTGTCCACTTTGCTCATCATTTCATACTCTTCTATTTCATCAGTTGTTTATTATATTTTTAATGATCAAGGTATTAATTGACCTATCAAATATAATAGATGTATTCCCCGTGCAACGCGCGGGTAAAAAACACTAGTTTGTATCCATTTGTTATCATCATTTTAGGATATCATCATTATAAAAATTCAAAATATTTAAGACATATAATAGTATTTTGAATTATTTATTACTACTATCATCAAATAGTAAATGTTGAAAAGAATGAATAAAATTATTTATGACATCATCAAATTACTAATTTTAGTTAGAGAAATAAGTAGAGTCAAACCAAAGAGACAAAAACTGTGAAGGTGTATGTACATAACTTGTTACTTTTTGGTTTTGATATTAGATTATAGTTAGATTATAATATATGATATTCTCTCTGTTTCTTATTAACTGTTCACTTTGAAGAAAAAAATTTGTTCCTATATATCTGCCCACTAAGAGTTTCAAGGAAGCATTAAATGAGGAACAATAAATGAAAAAAGATAATATACATTTTAAAGGGTGAAATAGGAAATCAAATAATTTTTTTATGAAATGTAACAAAATTAATTGCACTCCTTAATATGTGTGTTTCTTCTTTTCCTGGATAGTTAAATAGGAACAGAGGGAGTATGATATATGATCCGGGCAAATCTGAACCGTCCTTTTGTGGGTCAGACTATATTAAACCCAAACATAATCAAATTTTTCTGGTCTTACAATTCAAATTTAAAAATTAGACCCGACTAATTAAATTTACGACCGGATGAAAGTGAAGTCAAACCTATTTGAACACTAACACCCCACCCCTAATTGAGAGAGTGCAGCAATAGTTGTAGTGGCTAGTGAGTAGTGACTAGTGGCTCCATCCTCACCCTCCACCTTCACTCCACTCCACTATTCCCCATAACCAATAAAACCACAAGCACAATCCCATGAATGATGTAGCATTTCCATAATAAGGTTTCCAAACTGAAAAAGTTAATTCATAGGCTTAAGAGCATTTTTGGTCCCCCACGAATGCGATGCGTGCAAAACGAGTCCCTAAACTTAAAAAATAGCATTTTTGGTCCTCAATATTACACTCCGTCAACGGTTTTGGTCCTTCATCGATTTTCCGTCAAAAAAGTAACGATTAGAAGGACAAAAATGTAATTAGACCTAAAAAATTAATTATAAAATAAAATAAAAATTAACAACCCAGGAGTTTTCTTGAGCTTCATCTTCTTCCTCTCCATGATCACCAAATTCAACACCCCTATCATCAATATTCCTAAGCTACCTCCTCAGCCTGATCGGAGCCACCGCAACGCACCATTGCCGCATCTTCAGCCACAACCGTCGTAACAGAAGTGCCACCACAGCCAGATCTGGAAAGGCAGTTGCTTCGTGATTCAGATCTGGAAGAGGAATGGGGATCAGCGGTGGTAGATCTGGAAGAGGAGGTGGCTGTGATGGTGAATCCGTGGTTGTGGTGGGTTTTGCATTTGGATGCATTTGGATGTTACTGCATCTGAATCATATTTGTGTCTCTTGGGGTGAGTAACTATGAGAATGCATCTGAACCAGGCACAACCGCACAACAATACAATCATTTTCCTGGGCGTTTCCCTCCTGATGCCTTCTAATGCAATATATTTGTAGAGTATTATCATAATTCAGGCAATAAAGTAGCTGTATCCGGTTGATTGATTATATGTTTTTTTATCCACAAAAAATATGTATTGTTTATTGTTACAGTTTGTGTAGCTCTTGTAGACCAAGGAATTGTAAGCATCTTAGTTCAGGGGTGATTCAATCTTATCCATGTGGAATAGAATTTGACTTTATAAGTAAGATTATTCACAAGTTAATGATTCCGTTATTTATCCTCAATAAATATATTTGACCTTCTTGGCTGGTGTGTGGGTGGGGGTTTTGCACTTGGGTTTGCTTCCTGGATTTTCTGAACAAAATGATGAAGAGGATGGATGAATGTTTGAAGATGATGAATATGTTCTGGGTTTTCCAGAAAATGTTAATTTTTTAACAGAAAGGAGAAAAGGGACCAAAATTGTTAACTGAGTGTAACGTCGGGGACCAAAAATGCTATTTTTTAAGTTTAGGGACTCATTTTGCACACATCGCATTCATGGGGGACCAAAAGTGCTTTTAAGCCTAATTCATAATGAATTATCTAAAACAGAGCACTAGCATCCAAATTTGGATTCACCAAAAACACACTCACAACTTCCAAATTCCAATCCAACCCCACTCATATTGTATAAATCACCATCTCAATCTCAATCAAACCATGAACCTTCAACCTTTTGAAAGTACCCATTAAACCCACCACCACCACCTTCTCCCTCACAATATCCACCTTTCTCACCATGTCCCCTCTCCTCCCCCTCTCTTTTCTCCTCCTCATCCTCACCCTCTCCTCCGCCTCCCACAGCCACAACAACCACCACCACCATTCCCCCACCCCCTCCCTCCCCGACGCCACCGCCGCGCCAGAAATCCAGCAAGCCTGCAAGGCCACCCGCTTCCCCCAGCAATGCGAATCCTCCCTCTCCCACCTCCCTCCTAACCCAACCTCTCTCCAGCTCCTCCAATCCGCCATCTCCGCCACCTCCACCAACCTCGCCACCGCCCAATCCATGGTCAAGTCCATCCTCGACTCCGCCTCCGGCAGCCGCAACCGCTCCGTCGCCGCCACCACCTGCCTCGAGGTCCTCGCCAACTCCCAGCACCGCATTTCCCTCGCCAACGACTCCCTACCTCACGGCAAGAACAAAGACGCCCGAGCCTGGCTGAGCGCCGCCCTCGCCTACCAATACGACTGCCGGAACGGCCTCAGCTACGCCAACGACTCCCGCTCCGTCGGGGAAGCCATGTCATTCATCGACTCCGTCTCCATTCTCGCCAGCAACGCCCTCACCATGACCTTCGCCTACGACGTCTTCGGAAACGACACCGCGTCGTGGAAGCCACCAGCAACCGAGCGGAACGGATTCTGGGAGAACGGCTCCGGCGCCGGCTCCGGCCACGTCACCGACGGAGATTTCCCGACGAAGGAGAGCGCGGACGTGACGGTGTGTAAGGGAGGGTGCAGTTACAAGACGGTGCAGGAGGCGGTTAACGCCGCGCCGGATAACGGCGTTGAGGGGAAGAGGTTTGTGATATACATTAAAGAAGGGGTTTATGAAGAGACCGTTAGGGTTCCGTTAGAGAAACGGAATGTGGTGTTCTTGGGAGATGGCATGGGGAAGACGGTAATCACCGGCTCTGCAAATGTGGGACAGCCGGGGATGACGACTTACAACTCAGCCACCGTCGGTAAAGCTTTTTCTCTTTTTATTTCCTTTTTAAAATAATTATAATTTTATTTGACTAATTAAATTTTACTACCTTTCTCTAGTAAGAATATGTTAAAAAATCAGAAAAGTTTCTGTTTTTAATATAAAATATTTTTCTGATAGTCAAGGTTGACTACTTGACTTCCTTTTAAGTGTTTTGTGCTCTGTGGACCATTAATTGTAAATAGAATTGATTTTATTAAAAATTAATTATTGTATAACTGAATTCAAGGTGATTCATTAATGGTGTAAAATTTAGTTGAAAATCCACGTTTGAATATATTCATTCTAGAGACTAGAGAAGTTATAAGGATTTAGAATTTCATCCCCAAATTGATTTCAGACCTAAAATGAATTGTAAAATAAAACATTCATACATAATAAAAAATGATTATGAATTCTAAAGCTAGTAAAGGTGAAACTATAGATGCTCTAAAATTTGGGGGTGTTTTATCATGTGGGCCATTGGTGTGGATGAACTCATGAATTAGCTTTCTTTCATTTGATAGAGGTGTTTTAGATGTTCTATTGCAAGAATTGTGAGAAAAAATGTTTTACAAATCACTTTTGGAAGCCCTTTTCTAGTAGGGAGAGAGGTGGGAAGTACGTATAAGGATTTAAGGAGGTAACCATCAATGATTGAATAATTATAAAAGAAAAGTGTCCTCCAAATCATACTTACTTGGATTTATATAATTTTAACCCATTTTCAATAAGTTCACTGAACCTTCACTTTCATTTGAGTGCGTTTGTATTTCTGTCAGCGTACATTCTAAAGCAGTTTGAATATACTTTTAATCAATCCAGGTCTCTTTTGTTATTGGAGCGAATGTGCTTTAACCCAACTTGAACTTACTTCCAATCACACACTGTTATGGTTAATGATGGTTCTTTTTTCATTTGTTTTTTGGCAGCTGTTCTTGGCGATGGATTCAGGGCAAAGGATCTCACAATCCAAAACACAGCAGGTCCTGATGCTCACCAAGCAGTGGCCTTTAGATTAGACAGTGATCTTTCTGTGATTGAGAATTGTGAATTCTTAGGCAATCAAGACACCCTCTATGCTCACTCCCTGCGCCAATTCTACAAATCATGCCGCATTGAGGGCAACGTGGACTTCATCTTCGGAAACTCTGCTTCAATTTTCCAGGACTGCCAAATCCTGGTTCGTCCCCGGCAACTCAAGCCGGAGAAAGGCGAGAACAATGCGGTCACGGCACATGGCAGAACAGACCCTGCACAGGCCACAGGCTTTGTTTTCCAGAACTGCTTGATCAATGGCACTGAGGATTACATGGCATTGTACCACAGCAACCCAAAAGTGCACAAGAACTACTTGGGCAGGCCATGGAAGGAGTACTCTAGGACAGTTTTTATTCATTCATTGTTGGAAGCTCTAGTCACTCCTCAGGGTTGGATGCCATGGAATGGTGAGTTTGCCCTCAAGACACTTTATTATGGGGAGTTTGAGAATTCTGGACCAGGTTCTGATTTGTCTCTGAGGGTTTCCTGGAGTAGCAAGGTCCCTGCTGAGCATGTGTTGACATATTCAGCGGAGAATTTCATTCAAGGTGATGATTGGATTCCATCATCTCAGTTATCAAAGCATCATCGCCGCAAGGGTCATCGTCATGGAACCGGTAGAACAAGACATCAGTAATTGGGGGACTTTTATTCACCCCGCATTTGTAATTACATTACCAGTTACAAATACAATAAACATATCTAGATCTCAAAAGTATGGGAAATAACTCCATATCAGTTTATAAAATTCTGTTTGGAAACTCTTCTACAATTGATTTTGTCCGCAACTACTGAAAGCTTCTGTGAGTATTTTGTCTTTAAGAATTCCAAATATGTTAAAGTCTTGCATGATAGATTCTGAGGTTGGTCCTACTCACTTTATGGGGATGGTCTCTATTTGGATTATTTACTTTTCAATATTAATAATTGTTGTTTACATAGCATGAGCTGATCAAGTAACACTAATATACCAGTACGACAACATGCTTTCTATCCAATGGAGCTAAGAAAACATGATATGAGGAAAGAAAAACCATTATGGAGTGCCTGAAAAGGTCCATTAATCATTTCAATTTCTAGAGTGTTTGCTTGGACAACACCTCTACCCATCTTCTACATATAAAAGGGAAATATTGTGATCACAAGTAAGTTGGACGTGGCCCCCTTAATTGAAAGAAGTTAATGACTTTTTATATTTGGCACATGTTCACTCTACTTAGCATTGCCAAATATCATTTAGTTGCTAATGTGTCCCATTCTTTTTGAAAAATTGTCCATACATGTTCCTATTGAGATGTGGCCTTGATGGGGAAGTTTAAATTACTCAAATTAGTGCTTGCATTTGGTTTGTACATAGTCAAAGTTTTAACCAACGTGCAGGTATGGGTAGTTTCTCCTTAGTCCTTAAGTATAGTGACCTGTCAGAAGTTGTGTCCCTGCAACCAAGCCAAATTCATTGTATGAACATGGTGTACAATAATCTCTGTTCACTCACAAGGTACTAATAGCTAGCAGGCAGTCACATGCTAATGGAAGGTCTTAACATGCTTCCAAATCAAAATTGATTTTGAATTGATTGGTTCACAAATCACGTGCAGTGGTTCACCCTTCTTCCACCGCAAGAGTAATTAGATTCTCTTCCAAAAACAGGGTCACGGGGACACAGATGCAAAGGGGCCTTCTAGTGCTTTTACAATAAAACTTGGAAAGTTGTGTATTGATACCCCAATTCCACCCACGTCATGAAATAGATAAATAGAAGAAAGAAATATGAGATATGATGAATGATATAATAAGAAATGAAGATAAAAAAAAAAGGGTGAAAATGATATGTAATAGAAAGAAAGTGTGAATGTAAAAAATCCATAACACTTTGCAACTAAATACATGATTTGATGAGAGTTTATATTTTTTTACTACTACATTCTAGAATACCTTTATATAACTTATTTTTGTCTTTACATAATATCACCAATCTTATAGTGAACCAGCAGTGTTTCCACTACCTGCTTCAGGATTAGGAAGTGATAGGGCTATAGATCCACTTATCACTATACTGGTCAATATTATAATAATGGCCAAGTTTGTTGGGTTCCATGTGTGCTAGGAATATAATGTGGCAGATTATCACGCATGGGTATATTTTGCAGGTAACCACCCTCTAGTGGTGAATTTTCCTATTAAATTTTAATGTCAATGAGTGGTTCTGCAAAACTGTATGTATAGTTGAATAATGTGTGTTAGTTCAACCAGATATTGAACTGTCCCCTACTGGTGTTTCGTTACTAACCAACTGCCTGTGAATTTGAAATAGAATCATAATTATTATACTTCCTTTTTTATAGATTGAAAATTATAAGTTTGAATAAAAGCTCAATCGGTAATCACATATTGCCATATTGGTGTATTTGCCTGTTTGGTATTAAACTCTACCAGCTAGAACCTAACCTGCTGTAGTTAGTTGTTGCTCTATTGGTCACAATCACATTCTTTGCGAGTCTGAGTACTAGCTTGATCTTCCTTAATTACTTTTGCCTCATGTCACATACAAACATATTGGATCTCAATTTTCATTCCGGATTCATGAACCACTAATAGTAATTACACTTTTCATATATCTGATATTCTCTATATCTCTAATTTCTTATCACATCACATAATATATATATATATATATATATATATATATATATATTACATCAATTACTTATTTCTTTTCTCTTTCTATCTCACTCTAGATGAGTAGATGTCTACTCTTTGTACATCAATCATTTACGATCCAAATTTAGTATCTTATGTTTGAATAGAAATAAAAAGGGTAAATAGTCACATTGGTCCCTGGATGTTTGCACCGACTTCAGAATCGTCCCTGGATGAATTTTATTAGGCTCGCGGTCCCCAGGTGTGGCAAAAAATAGTCATATTAGTCCCTGACGTTAAAATCTCCTAACGTCCGTTAACCCAATTAATAAAAGTCAACATTATCTTTCTAATTTTATTTCACTTTGGTCCCTTTCTTCTTTCTTCCACCCTCTTCACCCCCTCCTTCCATCATTTTCACCTAAACCCACCCCCCATCATGCTTCAGAAACCCATAACGTAAACCCACAATCTTCACCTCCTTCATCTTCATCTTGTTCATCTTCACTTTATTCATCTTCATCCCCTTCTTCCATCATCTTCACCAAAAACTCCTCCCCTTCTTCATCAACCCATTCCCCTTTTTTTTTTTCTTTTTTCATATCATCATCATCAACACTCTTCTTCTCCTTCTTCAACCAACCATGCCCAAACCTTCTCTCCCAGATTTAACACAAACCCAATTCAGATTTAACACCAAATTTACCCTCCATGAGTAAAAAACCAACCAAAACAAAAATACCCAAAAAACAAATATCCAACCCATTACAATCAATCAAGAGAAATAATCAACCCATTCCTAGCTTCAACAATACAGTACCATAGCCCCAACTTGCAAAGTACATTATATTCATATATTGAGAAGGAAGACAGAAGTTGTGGCCTAAAGTATTTGTGTCTGGCCTATTAAGCACAGCTACTAAAAAGGAAAATTAAGAAGATCAAACAGTTCAACAGAAACTTTTAATTGCCAAAACTCATTTGATCAAATTCAAAGACAATACAAATATGGAATATTATATCAATACCAAAAAATGCTGTTGCTCAGATTCAAAAAAGAGAAAACACAACTAAATATTTACACAATACCAAAGAAAAAGACCAAAACGAACCAGCTTAAATAAGTAATGACATGCCACCTTACATTGCAACAAAATGGTACTCAATGACTGAGTTACCAAACAATTTTAACTTTTAACACAACTAACTTGCAGCTCCTCGGAGCATCTAGCTTTGGGTGGTGGAGGGAGAAAGTAATCCAATGGATCTCCAGATTTTGGCTCGTCTTGATCTGCTTCTCCGAGTTCAGCATCATTTGTTCTGATCACAGCATCAATGTTCATGGTATCAAATTTCATTGGCTCAGAAAATTGAGGTGTGTTAGCATGATTGCTTGGGGTCAAAACCTGGACTGTTCCTAATGGTGTTCTATCCGGCAAATCACCTGCAGAACATATTCTGTTAGGCAGTAATAAACACAAAAAATGCACCTAAAACGATAGCATTGAAATTGAAGAAAATGAAATAAAGCAGTAACAACTTCTGAAAATTGAATATAAGCTTCCTACTATTCCTATCCTGTTTACAATGCCATTTCTAAGGATGACAAATTGTTACATGAAACCATCACAGCGCACTCCTTCTCTGCCCCGTTCATAAACACCCAAGCGTGGACAATATCATTTGGAAATTGGTTTAAAAAATGCATTTAAAAAAACCATGCCTTTAATCTGACCAATGCCTGGTAAGAAGTAAGAACTGAGGTTGATCATTCATCACACTGAATTTGAATTTTAAATATAATACAAAACAGAGTTACATCCAAGCCACACTCAACCGTAAAGTTTACAACTTTCCTCATCTCTAAGCCAAATCAACCCCCTTCACCACCAATCTGAAGCTTTTCTCACCAAACACTGAAAACCCAACATCCATAGCCACACCCACCTTCCGTAAACGAACCAACCAGCCTCCTTCCTCATTCAAACCTCCGACCCAGATCTGGTTTATCCTTTCTCTCATTCCCCAAAGAGCAGTACCCAAATTCGGGTTTAGGGATTTGGACACAGATCTGAGATATATCTTCATCGAGGTCTGGAGTGAGGGGGGTGGTGACCAGAGAACTTGAAACAGATGGTTTACGTGGTGGAGGTTGGTCGTTTAAATGTGGGAGGTGGCTGGAGTGGTGGTCGGATGAGGTGGAGTTCTGGGTTTTTGGGGAAGATGAATAAAGTGAAGATGAACAAGATGAAGATGAAGGAAGTGAAGATTGTGGGTTTACGTTCTGGGTTTCTGAAGCCTGATGGGGGGTGGATTTTGGTGAAAATGATGGAAGAAGGGGGTGAAGAGGGTGGAAGAAAGAAGAAAGGGACCAAAGTGAAAGAAAATTAGAAATGTTGACTTTTATTAATAGGGTTAACGGACGTTAGGAGATTTTAACGTCAGGGACTAATATGACTATTTTTTGCCACATCTGGGGACCGCGAGCCTAATAAAATTCATCCAGGGACGATTCTGAAGTCGGTGCGAACATCCAGGGACCAATGTGACCATTTACCCGAAATAAAAAATAGATAGCTATTTCGTTTGAGTCCCAGGAGTAGAAAGCAAATAGAAAATAATGAATAGATAGCTATTTTGGTACCTGAAAGTTAAGCCCAAACAAATTTCTTTTAAGAGAACCCAGTTTCCAAAAAAGGACAAGGCAAGGCCCAAAAAACTATGGACAATAAAATTTAAAAAGTTGGCCTTTTTCTAAATGAGTTGATTAGGTCCTAAAAGCACTCCAATGCTTAAGGTGCTACATATGCTATCACTTTTCACTTCTCTCTTAAATGGGTTGATCAGGGCCCATAGCTACTTTTAAATTTTAGGTGCCACATATGCTAACACCCCAAAAGAAGAAAAAATGCTACTAAGGACAAAAAAGACAATTATGATATGCATTTAACATAATATTATTTATTATTTTTCATTTTATTATGTGATTTACCATATTAAATCCACACTAACCAATTAACAACTTTTGAAAATTGAAAAATTGAAATTAATATTTTTATTAATGGATAAATATCATATGATATAATAATATAATGGCTAAATGCAATTTTATAATATATATATATTCGGACGATATATATTATGAGAATGAATATTTTATATGAGAAAATAGGAATAACTATGATTGTTAGATCTAATTATGAATGATTAAGATTAACACATTAAGTTATGTGACTTTTTAAGTGATCGCATGACTATTAAATTATTTTAATCTTGACCATTTATAATTAATTCAAACAATCATGATTTAATCTATAATTCTCATATAAAATAACATTTCTCATAAGATACATCTCTCATAGATATATGTGTAGTGTTTTTGGTAACAAGAGCTAGAAAAAACATAAAAAATAGCAAAAGAGATCATCTACTAGTCAACGTGGGACTTCTAACACACCCCCTCACGTCCAGGACTGAACAACCTGGAACGTGGGATCAACAACAACGGGTGACCCAATAATGGGAGGTCTCCACAACAAACAACAAATGGATCTAGCTCAAGAGTTGAGGTTTGCACTACCCTTATAAAGACTATTTAGGGATCGTTTGGCCCAACTTATTTTAGACTTAAAAGCTACTTTTAAGTTAAAGATAAAAACAAGAGCTTTTAAAAAAAGGCAGAAGTTGTTTGTCAAATTTTATTTTTATACAACTTAAAAGCTACTTTTAAGTTAAAAGCTGTTTGGTAAAACTATTTTACAAAGTTTCATAAAGACATGCAGAACATAGATGATATATTTGGCAGAAAGCATGGAGTGAGCACACCCGCATGGTCCAAATTGCAAAACAGCTCAATCCATAATATAACTATGCCCATCTACACCCAAACCCCCCTCATCAACAGTCAGAATAAAGAACCTCACGCCTCATAACCAAGAGACCACAAGAAAGATATGACAGAAAGCTTTCCATGGACACAAGACACAAAGATAATGAGTACATACAAGAAGTCCAAGAAGAAAACTAAACAGAAAAAATACATTTTTTTTGAAAGGCCAAGTAATATGTATATAAATAAAAGTAGAGATACAATAGGAGGTTGGCACTAGGGGTGCCCACATCCCTTACAAGAAACAGAGATCAGAACCATGAAACAAGAGAAACAAGAATCCACCAATCCTAAACCCTTGGTGATGAACTCCTTACACAGTACAACCAAAGACAAAAAGGCTGCTCTAACATTAAAAAGTCCAACAAGTAGCAGCATAGGACACGAGGATGGCAAGGTAGGAAAGAAACCAACACCAAGCAGCTTTGAGGACAGCTAACAGAACCGGGGCAAGAGGGACTAGCAGCAAAAAAACCCAGTAGGAAAATTACCAAGATATAGCAGCCCCCAAACAAACACTAGGACTAGTTTCCCACTCATAGAAAGAAGCCTTAAAATTGTTCTGTTTACACTTAACCTTTGGTTTCACACATGATAAATTTAATCATTTTTTAATTATAGCCCCTTCCCCTTATGCAGCAAACCCAAAATCCTATCTTAATCATTATCTAACCCACCCACGTATAACAATGGCAATTTAACCCCACCCACGGCCACGTATAACAATGGAATTTAAGAATTTCATAACAAATCTGATTCTTGTACAAATTTGTGTATATATTAGTATATGATTAATTGTTGGTTCATGTATAGATTATATAAATATTCAGAATCGGTTGAATCAGAGTACGCATGTAAGACCTAATGGAACTCAGAAAACCAAATATTAAGACATTCATATTAACATCACCACACACAGAGAGTAGAAATCAGTGATTAAATCCATGAATTTCAGAAAGAGATCAAAATAGAAGATAGTTAACGGTATCTGAGTGGCTGAGTGTGTGCAAAATTCAAAACCACGAGTCTGTAGAGGAAGGCGATATAGGAAACAGCCAGGGTTCCAAGAGGAAGAAGATGGAGAAAAACCACGATAAACCCACGTAAACCACTACAGATACAAATAAGTTAGGCCAAAAGAGAAGCTCCTTTTTTTCAAAGCTCCTCTCAATGCCTTTTTCTAAAAAGTTACTTTTATCATATTTCTTCAGTAAAAATAAGTAACTTTTAAGTCAAAGAAATTTTAATGAAATCTGTTTGGCCCAACTTTACCTTAAAAGTGACTTTTAAGTCAAAAATAAGTTGGGCCAAACACTACCTTATACTCTATCTCTAGTCAATGTGGGACTTCTAACACTTGGCCATGAAGTCTGCGGCAACATTATTACCCTCCGGGAGAAAATGGTGACAACAAACCCCTAATCATGTTTTTTTTTGTTGAGATATAATCATGCTTAAACAAACGCTATATATCACGAGCTATCCAATGATTAAGAGTATTAATTAACATATAGATAGATAGCAAAGAAAAGGATAAGATTGGATGATGATGAACATGGTTATTAATATTATTGCGATGTATTTTATCATTACTATTATAGATGTAGATCGCATTTCAATGCGTGCGTAGAAATGAAAAGATGGAGGAAAATTATACATGGATAATTTTTTGTTAATTTATCGTATTTGATGACCAAATTTCCCATGGTTTTTATTTGGTGCCACATGTTTTGGCTGTTTGCCACCGGTTTTCTTCAGATACGTAGAGGGCTCAGCTGATTAGTTGTTTGTTCCCATTAATGTCTTGGTGTCTCAATCCTACTTTTGACAACGTTGATGCCTCTCATCCATTACTTTATAACTAAATATGCTTCTTTCACGTCATCTTTTCGGATAGTATTTATTACAATTTGTGCATATATACATATAATACACTAACACAGTTAAATCTTTGCTCCAGAGACAGAGGCAAGTGCGGTGTCAGCATGTTCTTCGCGAGGGAAATTTTGTGGCAGATTTCTTAGCAAAGCAGGGAGCTTCTCTGAGCCTGCGCTGTTAGTGTGGGATACTTCTGTATTGGGTGTTGTGCCTTTGTTGAGGCAGACCAAATGGGCACTATGTTCATGGTGGTCTTGTTTTTTATTTTATTTTTATAAGCGCTTGTTATAAAAAAAAAACAATTCTCTCAAAAGCTTTAATTATTGAGATAGTCTATATGAACGACTTTACGTTATACTCTAGGCTTATATTCTATTCAGTTGATTCCTGATGCAAGAATTCATTAAGCTAAAAGCGTAGATAATATATATGTTCATAATCCATATTTCATGTGCTTGAATTAAAAAAAAAGAGTTAGAATAGTGAGGCAATAATGATTGATATCTAGATTGTTTTGGCATAGAGATTTTGATATAATATCATGAACAAACTATTTAAATTTAGGCTAAAAAGCACTTTTGACCCTTGATGTTTTAAGTTTGTGCAAATTCTGCCCCTACTATATTTTTGTTGATGTTTTTACCCCTCATGCTTTCAAACAGTGCATCATCTACCCCTCCACCAGTCAAACGTTAAAAAACATGCATTTAACCAGTTCAATTACATGCATAATTGATATATTCATCAAGCAAATTTAATTTATATCATTTCCTTGATCATCATCAACTTCATATACTCTTCTTCATCTCTCTAATCCACTCAGGAACCTCTCAAGAGAAAGCTTGACTGACGGAGGGGTAGACAGTGCACTGTTTGAAAACATGAGGGGTAGAAACGTCGACAAAAATAGAGTAGGGGCAGAATTTGCACAAACTTGAAACATCAGGGGCAAAAAATGCTTTTTAGCCTTAAATTTATGAATAAGTGAAACATGAATGATTTATATTATATTCTTTAACACACAAGAACTCACCAATCATAATATGAAAAATATATTTCATAATATTTTTATCATATTTTAGAGTATCTTATAACATCTCGGTCTTATCACAAAGTGAGTATTTGCGGAAGAGACTCTGAAACTCAAATCAGTATATGTGTTTGGAGTGAATTTCTAAGTTTTTGTTGAGCTCAATTGTAAACGCTTGAATTAGAAACATTTTATGTCAATAAATGATAAAACTACATTTATAGGTTTATTGTCAGTGGCACGATTGTCTTTGCAAATGTGTGAGAAGTTTCTTAGGTGAGACCTTTGATCATGTGGGCGGTCGTTGTGTCTCGGTCTTTTTATGACAGATCGATTTAAGTTGGGGACGTACATCTCCTTCAAAGTCGTTAATTTGCCCTTTTGATAAGTGTTTAGGTGCACTTTTTTTGTCCACTAAAATATTTTTATGTCCAACGGATTCGCACGCGGCGAAACAAAAATTTCACATAATTATCATCTTAAAAATTTCGGATGACCACAATTGCTTTTTATATAATTGAAGTTCTTTGAAGAATATTGAGAGATATACAAAACTTGGCATGGAATTCTCATGTGTGACATGACATGAGGATGCTGATGATATGTCTGGTTTAAAATGTTCCTCATTAATGATAGTAGACCTAATCATCATGAATCATGATTGCCCCTATCGCTTTGTCTATTTGTGGACTTGGCTAAAAAATAACATCTTAAATAGAAGTACAAGGAAATATACAAAACAGAGAAAACACCAGGCCAAGAATTGAGCCAAAGTTAGATAGCCAGCTCGTCATATGCAGAGTTTTTTTAACTTCCTGGATTGCTTGATTTGCTAGGTTGTTTTCTTACATAAACACACGTAACTATACTTGGGCCAGGGAACAGCAAACATATACAGCTACATCTAACTAATGGATACCCATTTCACACAGCTGTCTATCTTATAATGGGTAAATGGTCATATTGGTCCCTGGATGTTCGCACCGACTTCAGAATCGTCCCTGGATGAATTTTATTAGGCTCGCGGTCCCCAGATGTGACAAAAAATAGTCATATTAGTCCCTGACGTTAAAATCCCCATAAAAGTCAACATTTTCTTTCACTTTGGTCCCTTTCTTCTTTCTTCCACCCTCTTCACCCCCTGCTTCCATCATTTTCACCAAAACCCACCCCCCATCATGCTTCAGAAACCCAGAATGTAAACCCACAATCTTCACCTCCTTCATCTTCATCTTGTTCATCTTCACTTTATTCATCTTCATCCCCTTCTTCCATCATCTTCACAAAAAACTCCTCCCCTTATTCTAACCCTAATTTAATTAACAAAATTAATTTCTCCCCCAAATTAAACTCAATTCCCAATTCAATCACAATAGCAACACAGTCTTGAACCCAGAAATCATCAAAAATCAAATTCATTAATCCACCCCATGCCCTACTAGAGTCATCGCTGTGTTTCTTCTTCTTCCACTCTGTGTTTCCTCTTACGTTCCCTCTTCTTCCTCTCTTTGTGTTTCTTCTTTCTCTTTCACATGTGCAATTGAAGCCAAACCCAGATCTTCACTATGATTTTTCTTCAACTACCCATTGGGCTTCAATTTCAGCTTCTCCCACTGATTTAGAACCTTACACAACTTCTATGATGAAGTATTCATTGTTGCATGTGTAGTTCTAATTCCTCACCTTTTGGAACTCACTTTCGATGCATTCATGTTGCAAAGGAGAGAGCTTGATTCCTTTTTGGTCATGCCCACTTGTTCTTCAAGCGGAAGATAGTAGAGGTGGACCCTTCTTCCACCGAATCCACAGCCAACAAACCTTAGTTCACCGCTTCATTGTTGAAATCTGCCACCCAACTTCGCGTCTTCATGTCGGGTCTCAAGAAACCCAAACCCGATTCGTCTGCTTCGAACCCAGAACCAACCAAGAAGAATCGCCACCACCACCACCCCCTTCTCCACTCCTCTTCTCAAGGCACACTCCTCCTCTCTCCTTCTTCCAGCACCCCCAAATCCTAAATCAACTTCCACCTCAAAACCCTAAACCCCCAATTCTACCAAATCCCCTCCGAAATGGGCGCGTGCTTGAAGGCGATGAGGAAGACGAATAAGGTCGACGTCGAGATCTGACGGTGGAGAATGGGTTGGAAACTGCAGATGATGGAAGAAGGGGATGGAGATGAATAAAGTGAAGATGAACACGATGAAGATGAAGGAGGTGAAGATTGTGGGTTTACATTCTGGGTTTCTGAAGCATGATGGGGGGTGGGTTTTGGTGAAAATGATGGAAGCAGGGGGTGAAGAGGGTGGAAGAAAGAAGAAAGGGACCAAAGTGAAAGAAAATTAGAAAGATAATGTTGACTTTTATGGGGATTTTAACGTCAGGGACTAATATGACTATTTTTTGCCACATCTGGGGACCGCGAGCCTAATAAAATTCATCCAGGGACGATTCTGAAGTCGGTGCGAACATCCAGGGACCAATGTGACCATTTACCCATCTTATAATTGCTGCTACGATATGACTCAAATTGCTTTAGTGACTCACTCTCAAGCTTTTTTATGTTTGGAGGAAAAATCTTTAAAGTGGGCATAAGTATGAATAACTTTACTTTACAAACTCTCCAAATGATATAAATTTTGAGAACTCTCAAGAGATATGTCAAAATAATCTTTATAAAAAGGTCGAGTGATCTAACATTAAAGCTAATTTTGAGGATATATATAGTCCGGCCTTTAAAATTCTAATATGAGGGAGTGAATATTGAGAGGTGTCATATTAACTGGAGATATGATCACTAAAGATAGTGGGAGCACGAGCAAAATCCAGAGCAAACCTAGCTTTTGCAGGCATTATACAGACTGCCTTAGCAACTGCCGCATATTATCTATGGCAGCAGTTTTCATAGAATCGCCGCAGAAAAATTGTTGCTAATAACATTTCAAGCCTTGACCGTGAAGGGTATATATTGAAAAGTCTCATGTTGAATGGAGATACGCTAAAGTCTTTATAAATGGTGGATCAAACCTTCACCTCTAAACTAACTCTTATGACTATAATACAAATTGTCTTAGCAACTGCCGCAAAGTGATCTTTGGCCGCGGTTTTTCATAGAACAGCAGTAGAATAACCGCTGCTAATAACCAACTTTCATAGTGTGTACAGAATCATCACTTAAAACACTGAAGTTACAATTTGAACTACACAGCAAGTTGGAGAGGGAAATGAGATAGCCTTAAACAGATTATTGAGTAATTTTAAATCTGAACTTTGAAACTATTGGGCACCATTCACCTAGCATTGATTGATTTTCTTTTTCATATCCTCTGCTATATCTTTAATTAGTACTTTAAAACTTGGAAAAAAAATGAAACACAAGTTAGAGAAGAATATTCATCTTTTCAATCATGCAGATGATAACAGCCACTGTTCCTTCACAAAATACTTAAAATTCTAAATAAGTACCTACAATAGGTATTGATTATTTGATTGCACTAAGCATACATTGGCAATACAAAAATATTTGTGATGATCAATCACTCATGATGGAGCTCAACAATAAAAAAAAATCCAAAATAAATATGACCAAAATTGGGTAGGTGCTTATTTGAAAACTCTTCTATCACTGATTAACTTCTGGGTTTCAAAATTGATTCAGGAGAGAGAAGCCAATCCAAATGGGTGGCTAGCAACAATTTATGCTCATGTTAGATAATTGGCTAGACAAACCAGACCCTCCACCACCCAAATCCCTTTGTTTAGGCTTCAGTATTGGAGGTACCCAATTGGCAATACCATCATCATCATCACTTCCAACACCAATTTCACTAGCTTTTGCTCCAACATAGTTCTCCCTGCCATCACCAACTTGACCAGAGAGCCATTTTGATTGCATGTATGCAGTGGTTCTCCATGGAGGCACATGGAGACCCTTCTCTCTTAGGGACTGTTTGGCAGCAGAACAAAGGAAAGAGATTATCTTGCAGAGTTTGTTCTCAGTCCCCACAAAGATAACTGGGAGTGAGTCTGTCAATTCTTTATAGTGCTGTGTAGGCCTTGCAAGCTCAAATTGGGACCTGAAGTCTATATCTACTAAGAGCCTCACTAGACCAGCATGATTCTTGTCTTCAGTTATGACTTCAATAAATTCATATTCACCTGTTATGCAGACCATAAAGTTAAATAAGAAATTAAAATCCAAAATTTCACTTTATAGCAACTAGTTAAGGATGATATGAGTTAAATTTTGATCACTCCTTAGCATTAATTTGTCAAACACATGATTCAAATGGAATTGGACTAGCTTTTGCCGAAGAAAAATGGAGAAAAGAAAGGCTATTTGGGTATATTTGTTAATGAATTTTATTGGTGGTGCAGAGAAATGAGACACAATCTTGGATCGACTTATCTTTTTCTAAAATTGATTATGGCACTCAAAAACTACTACTAGCCTTTTGGATCAATTTCTCCTTGAGAACCAATTCTGAAAGCTAAAAGCTAATCACAGAATCAATTGATTCTAAAGCAAGAATACTCCAATTGATTTAAAGGCAGAATCATTTCTGGACTTGGACAAGATTGTATCAAAAAAAAAATGGAGCTAAAAGTCTAAAACAGCTATTTTGGTAAATATGAATTCCATTTTGGGGTGACAAAAAAGTTGAGACTTGAGAAAGAACCACCCACCAGCAGGACATCCCAATGAGGTGGACCAAGATGTGTGGCACAAAGAAACATTGATGCCATCCATTTTCATCCTCATAACAAGCCATTTACTCAGACTTGTTGTTTTCTCAGAACCCTGTCTTCTGCCTCTCATATGTTTCAAGACATTCTTCTTAACCTTAGCTTCTCCTGCTGTCTCATACCTGAGAGTGTCCTGAAACCCATAACAAACACATGAGAAAACAAAATACAAAACACAAGCATGCCAAGACAATCTTAAACCAAGAAGAAATCCAAAAAAAAAAAGAAACCTAGTCATTATATATATATATATATATATATATATATATATAGCATGTTTAATTTGGATAAGTATATGTTTTTCCAGAATCAAATCAATTATGGAATGCAAAAACCACTCATATAACCTTTTCTCCAGAAACTAAATTTAATTTAGAATCAATAACAGAAGAATTTCCAAATAATCATTTATTAGCTCTTTGAGTATTCTAAAGTGTACCTGCAGAATAAAATATCTGGTTTGATGGTGCAAAACATGGCAATTTGAGGAAGTGGAACTTGTAGGGGATGTTGACTCAGATTCTATAAAGTCTTGTACCATTTGCCCCAACTCATCATCCTCTAAACTTCCCATTTCTGTTTCTTTTCTTTTCTGGTTTAAGAAAAGAACAGAGTAATAGTTAGTTCAAATTCTGAAATTCTAGAGAGTTTTGTGTTGATTATATAGATATATATACTGAGTTATGGCGGTTGATAAAACAGCTGTGTGGTGAGATGTAATGGATGGGGTCCCTGGTTTCATTTTACAGTTTTGTCAACATCACTTTATAGAATAAGAATTTTAAATTGAAAAATATTACACCAACATTCAATTACATTTATCATATCTACGACATAATAGTGACTTTTAATCGCGGTTAGATTATATGTTGAATGAATGTCACGTCAAAAATTTATATCTACTTACCAAGAGTCGTAAAAAGTCTTATCCTGAAATGTTATATTTTTAATGGAATTTTGCATGTTTTTTCTTCTATATAAACATTTCAATTTTTAATTTGTAAGTATCATCAGTAATCAGTATTAAAAGCTGATATTACTTAAACCATTAACTTATCAAAGAAAATTATTGTTTTGAGATCAGGATGAACCTATATGATGTGTAATGTGTTAATATTCTAAAACAAAATAAGAAAAGGTTGAAAAACAGTAGACAGTAGTTAGAAATAGGGGTATAGTAAAGTATATTGTGTAGAATATCCTTATCTTGGTTGATTTGATAGCCATGACAAGGAAACAACAAAGAGTTTTTAACATATTCCAGAACCTACTCTGAATTTGCCTTGTTTTGGTGACAGGTGCAGTGATGAGGGCCTACTCAGCTTGTTATACATGGTTTACAAATGGAATCAATTTTCATGCTTTTTTCTTTGACAATCAATTTTCATACTCAAATGAGCTCAAATTATTTAACTTATACATATAAGATTATAAGGTTTGATCAAGTGGGGTAGTGTGTAATTTAATTTATACTTCTTCGTGCATAAAAGATATCAAGCAATAAAATAAATTATCTTACGAAAGCCTGGCCTATCACACATGTTGTTTATTAAATCTTTGGAGAGTAAACGAGTTAATAAAAAAACATCGAAAGGCAAATCAAACAAGTTTATGGCTGTGAATCTTCCAGAAATTGTTGTGTCGATCTCTTTTGTGGCTGTTAAAACCGCTGTATTAGCAGCAACAACCTCCTCAAACATTAGCACAGTTTTTCCAACGCAAAAATTCTAAGACTGTTAACTGGTGGAGGTTAAACACTTCTACAAAGTTGAACATTAGCATTCACAATTTTCTCCTATTTTTATTGGCAGTTACTATACTGCAACCAACTAATTTTGCTAGTCATAGATTAAAACTGTAACCAACTAATTTTGCTAGTCATATGGACAGTTTAATGTCAATACCAGATATATGAGTTATGGCGTGCAATACTAGTATTTAGGCAAAAAATTCCATAAACTAACTTCTAGCATCTGCAATCTTGGCATTTAGGCTAATTGCCAGAAATAAACAAGGAACCAATCTGGATGCATTTTATTAAAAAAGTGTAACATACTTTGTGTGGTTTAAAACACAGCCACAAATCACGTGTTGTGTTACACGCGCACCTTCAAAATTACACAAATGTAACTTTTTTGTAAACTTTCTTCTCTATCTTAAATTGAGGTACCACCTCCTCAACGTAATTTTTTATAAATAAAAAAGTAACTAGTCAAATTATAATTTAATTTCTGCAAAAGTATGGGATTAGAGCTTTGGTGTATAAGTCTTTCATGTAAATGTTGTGGTTTAAATTAAACTGCAAGTCCTAAAGTTTCTAATATTGTATTATTCACCAAAAAAATATTGTATTATTAGTTGACTTTATCAAAAAAATTATTGGGCCGTTATGTACTCCTATATTTCTTTTGTGCATTCCTTCACCGTTTCTCTTCATATGCTCCAAGCCTCCAAGGTTTATTTTGGGCCAATGCCTGTTATGAGTTTCATTGGGCTGTTTTCTTTAAATTGTTCATTGTTTTTTTTTTATTGTTCATGGATCAGCCCCACTTACACTAATTAAAGAGTATTAATCATTTTTAAATGCATCAAAATCACTACTAGCTAAGAAGATTCATAATTAATATATATATATATATATATATATGAACTTTGAAGTGTTTTCTATGTAAATTCTTGTGTCTTTTTGAAGCTTTGAAATGTCAACAAAAATCTTGCTCTCTCTCAGTAGAAACTAGAAAGTGCTTCATCCAAATTGTCAACTATGGCCACATTGAATGATGGTGAGGCTATACGTATCATTTATCAACGCGTATCATCATTATGAAGTCATCTTCCTCCATTCTACTATCATTTCATTTGTTCAATTGAGCCATCACAATATTAATGGCACCTGCTGGCTATTAATATTGTTTCCCATGCCACGAGTTTCATACATCAAATCAACATCTCCATAAATGACACCAACCAACAAACATTAAATAGGGGTAACAAGATATCTACTATTTGTCTGTATAAAGTTTTGAACAACTGATAATTATGAGATTAATCACTCATTCCATGATCAGCGCATTAAGCGGTAAGAGACAGCTGGTTAATAAATTTTCTCATCCACAAAAGTTGAGATTCGAACTTGCTAAACAATGAATTGTTGAAGATTAAATTCGAATGAAGATTAAGTGGAAAAAGAAAATAATCAAAATATATAATACTATATGGATACTATAATCCATCATGATATATCCCTAATTACTATATTTTCTAAAAAAGAGTGTTAATTTTACTCACTTTAAACTAAATTCATGTCTGGGATACCAAATCGGGAGTGAGTCTAGTCAATCTCACTTGGATTTCAATTAAAATAAAAACTCTTAAAGTGTGTTTAATAGCATCTTTTTTTCATGAAATGTTTTATAGTACCCGGGTACTCTTGTCATCATTGTGTAGATGCTCCAAAAATGATTTTGTTTTCCAATTCTAAGAGATATCCAAATGATCCATCAATTGTATCAACATCCAATTTGAAGCCAAATTGGACTGGATCTGAATTCATAAGGAATTTGAGCCCAAGCCAGATCTCAACCTGAAGCTCAATGAAACAATGGTACCTTTTATTGACAAAAAAGAAAACCATGGGACGTTTTTTTTTGCCTCTCCCTTTAAAAAATCTATAATTTGGTGCACGATTAACTATAAAGCCATAAGTTCAAAAAATAAAAAACTATGTGTAGTTGGTTTTTCTTGTTAAGTTTTCCGGAGAAGGAAAAAAAAAAACTATATAGCCATGACTTGAATCAAATCTATAATTTAGCATGGTAAGTGTCAGTAGACACTTATTAATTAAATTAATTATATAGTTACCGGTATTAATTTTTAATATATTTTTAAGCACATTTAAAAGAGTGGTTTGAGCGCAAAAAAAAGTGTTTTGACCGGCCCAAAATTATTATTAGGTTGAATATTGTCATAGTCATGTCAGAAGGCTCACAATTAGGTGAACATTTTATTGTGCGTCTAAGATGACCAAAGTGAGATTTATCTCGTCCAACGGTCGATCGAGCAAAAGCAGAGTCTGCATGATGAAACACTTAAAAGGCTGCCCAGTTTTGGTCATACACTCGAAAGTAATCATGCTATGGTTTCATAACTCTCTCCTAACTCCATTAGGGGATGAGATGAGTTTTCAACTTAATTCACCCATTGCTTTATCATTAACAAAGAATTATCAAAAGCTTTTCACACTTTAGAAAAGTGAAAGTAAGGAAAGAACAAGTAGTCGTGTAACTTCTTTACGAAATTTTACAAGGAAGCTACCTCAATCGTAAAATTGAACAAAAAAACCAAGCTCCATCTACTCTATGAAACGATTCGAGTGAGAGCACTATTTCGCACTTCTTTGGAAAAGTAATGCATAGCGTGCTTTTATAAAAAAGATAAAAATAAAGATAAAAGTGAGATGTATATAAATCTATGTTCAAGCATGATAATCACTCTCCTTATATTCAAGTTCAAATATCACAATTATAAATACGGATTCTCTCCTACAACATACTATCTCTTTTTGAAACTTACAATATACTATGAATGAGAATAATTATTTGTTGACACCTCATTTTTTAGGTGGAATGAGGTGGAGGAGGAGAGAGATAGGAAGAAATGAAAAAAGTAAGAGAGAGAAAGTATAAGATGTGATAAATGATAAGAGGAGAGAGATAGAGATAAAAATAGGTGAAAATGAAGTGTATAAAAAAGAAGGTGTGTATATATCATTGCTGATATACTATCTCTTTTGCACTAAAATGTATGTTGACAAAAATAATTGAAAGCATATAGTATTACTACTACTCAATAGAACTATAGAAAACAAAGAGACAAGTTGGTGAAGACGATCCAAATTTCCACAATAGCACTATATGAATATGTGGTCAAACAATCTCTCTGGGTCAATAAATGACCATATGTTTTACTCGTTGGCAAACTAGTGAACAATATTTTTGGTCCAAAATCTCATTTCATTGCATTTTCCTCTTATCTCAATTTTTTTATTTAATTCACGAAAAAAACAACAACTATATACTTTATAGTTTCTTCCATGTGATTCGAACCAGTCCCTTCGCATCAACACGCATTTTTCGATTTTTCCTCCAAAATTCAGCTCCACCGTCACCGCCACCATGAACCCGCCTGAGTTTCCCTCCGGCGGAACCTCAACGCCGTCTCCGAAGAAAGATGTCCAGCTCCAAGGGCCACGCCCGCCGCCTCTTAGAGTCAGCAAAGAGTCTCACAAGATCCGCAAGCCGCCGCTTCCTCCCGGCGCCTACCACCAACCGACGGCGGACCCATCCCAGCACCGGCAGCCGATGATAATCTACTCCGTCTCCCCCAAAGTCCTCCACGTTGACGTCGACGACTTCATGAACGTAGTCCAGCGCCTCACCGGACCCTCCACCGGCGACAACGAAAACGCTCCCCCATCCGGTGGCGATATCTCGCCAGCGGCGAGACTCGCGTCCATCGAGAAAACAAGCCCGTCGGAGAGGGAAAGAGCTCAAAGTCAAAGCGGAAATGATGATGACTTGACGTGGTTGTTAGAAGGAGTGGAAATGGGTCAGTTCCACGGTGTGTTATCGCCGGCGCCGGCGACACTTCCGCCGATTCCGTCGGGGTTTTTCTCACCTGTGGCGGACACGCAAACGACGTCGTATTGGCAGGACATGAGTCCGTATTGGTCTGCGAACAGCTTCGTGGTGAGTCCGTCGGGTTTGCTTTCAGCCGCCGTGGTTTCTCCGCTGCCGTCGCCGAATCTCTTCAATATCTTTGACTAATATTGTTTTTTTTTTTGGGGGCTTGGCTTTAATTGATGATTGGTTTAGGATGGTGGAAAATTCAACATTCACTGACTTTTGAAACATAAGTTTTGTAACTATATTGAAGGCCCATCAATGTGTTTGGTCAGAACTGGCTCCATTTATTTATTAGTCACGGTTTGCTCATGTTGATTGGACTTTATTACTTATTTCTCATTTGCCTTCAGCTCCCAAAAACTTGGGTTTCAAAATGGATGAATGTCACTAACAATAAGGGCATAACCACAAGATAGTTGAATTACTTAAGCATTTAGTTCAGAGATCGATCTCATACTGTGCGTATAAAAAACATTTGTTTGCAGAGAAATCTACTCACTTAACTTGGCCTTCAAGCCTCAAGAGATTAGTCTTATAACTATCGGCAGTAAAATATTTTGCCAAATCCAAAAAGAATGGACGAATGTCTTAAGATATTTGAAAGTGTATTCTTTTTCATATATTTGAAGTCCATTTGTCAATTTACATATATCAAATATCCTTACACTTTCATGTTCTATTTAAATATTTTGGAGCTTACCATAAATAAGATATATAACACATTTAATATTTTGATTGGTGGATTTTAAGTAGAAGAAGATTTACAATAACTTTGAAGGGCTAAATTTGCTGAAAAAATGAATAAGAGTACTAATGTCACACATAAACTATAGTAAATAGACTAAAATTACAATGAATTCTTTTCAATACTATTTCTATGCTTCAAGGGAAACAAAGTGCTACTTGAATGATGTTTAATAAAATTAAACAAGCAATTCTAGGATAAGATTATATACAGATTTTGAATCAGAACAGCAGCACCCTTGAAGTACATCAAAAACCAACCACCAATTGCAAAGTAATGTACCTAGTATTCTTGGCATCCTCAGCTGGAAGATTATATAGGAAAGAATCATTTAGTAATTGGACTTCAAATATTTTCACGTTCTTGACACGGTGGAATTCCATGTTCCCCCAATCAAAGTGCCAACCTTTTCGCCTTTAATTGCTTTCTCAATGTTACCTGGTTTGTTTAGATTGAAGACAACAACTGCACCACAAGGGAAGGGCAGGGTTAGCTTATAAGGATAAGTTGCTTCAGTTTTTTATATAGGGAGACAATTAATTGGATACCAATATGAGTAAATTCAACTATTAAACAAAAGAATAGTTCATATAAACGTTTGTCTGCAAGACTTACCAGGAATGTTATTTTCCTGGCATAAAGTTATGGCAGTCAAGTCCATCACCGATAGATCTTTTGTAATTACTTCCTGATATGTTAGTGTGTCAAGAAGACGTGCTTCTGGATTACGCTTTGGATCGTCATCAAACACTCCATCGACATTTGTTGCTTTGAGTACAACTTCTGCGTTAACTGAATAAAGGATAAAATAAAAATAAGTAATAGTAGTGAACTTCATTTCGTATACTGATGCAATAACAAATTTAGCACAAACATAATAAATGAGAGGAGCTGATTCTCCAATTTATAAATGGTTTTTGAAAAATTTACATCATTTGTCAAGAAGTGAGAATGAAAACAATATGAACAAAGCCATCAATGATAAAACTGGCAAAACTTACTTTCAGCACATCGGAGCGCTGCTGCGGTGTCTGTGGTAAAGAACGGATTTCCAGTTCCAGCAGCAAAAATGACAACCCTTCCTTTTTCCAAATGCCTCACAGCCCTTCGGCGTATATATGGTTCTGCAACCTCAGACATGCGAAATGCAGTCTGCACCCTAGTTGGAATGCCAATACTCTCCATTGTTGCTTGAAGATATATAGCATTCATGACGGTTGCCAACATCCTAGGGGATAATTAACCACAATTAGTAAAATCCAGGAAACTGTCTCTCATAATATGCATTTTAAGTAACAGAGCACAGTGGATTGATTACAAAAGTGTAATTTTAAGTGAAGAACTAGCCCATCAGAGCTCTAAAAGACAAACATCGACATACATGCAAAAAAGCCCTGACAGAAAATCAACGGTAATCTTAATTAAGAAAGATTAAGGGAAATACCCAATATAATCTGCCGATGAACGGTCTAGACCGCCACTTCCAGCCCAAGAAGCTCCACGGAAAATATTACCTCCACCAACTACAAGTGCAACCTGAAAAATCAGCCAAATAATTTCAATTCAAAGCTTGAAAACTAGCAAAAAAGTTTGAATTGTTTCAAGCCAAACGGCCGAAAATCAGTGTTGTCAATGGCGGATGGCGGACTATGGCTGAGAGCTAAAAACCCGCCATATTTGACGAATAATGATGGTGGATGGCGGACTCTAGCAGATTATGGCGGGATATCGGTCATGGCGGAAAGCCAATAACCCGGCATGAGAATCCGCCACGGCGGATATTTGATACACTGCCTAAAATGGAATGATAGTATGAAACTATGAATGCTCCCAAAATTAATGCTGACCACAAAAAAAATCTATGTAGTACTCTGTACTCCCCTAAAGGTTACTTCGCAAAACAAAGCAACAACAATAACTACAAAACCACTGCACATTTTACGCAATCAATTAGCTAATTGATATCAAACAGCTTGAGTGTGTAGCAAAAAAATTACTACAATTAATGAAATCAGAAGGTATCAGTGTAAAAAAAATTGGGTAGTGACCTCAACGCCAAGGCGAGTGACAGATGCTACCTCCCTTGCAATGGCCATAGTTACCTGCATATAACATATATAAGAGGGTCACACTCAGTCACACACAAATGTTTTTTCAATATAAGAGTGTGAATGAGAGATGAATACTGGGTTGCAAACCTTAGGGTCAATATTCTCATTCTGGGATTGATCTCCTTTAAGTGCTTCTCCACTGACCTTGAGCAAAACCCTTCGCCATTTGTATGGAGCCTTGCTGGACTCATTCACTGACAGTCCAAACGGAGACATGGATGCAAATTCAGGTTTCCTGTGTGAAACATTTCAACAAACAGTTAATGGGTGACTGAAATTCATGGTCAACAGCGACATATAAAGAGAGAGAGTTGGAGGAGGAACCTGAAATTGAAGGAGTCAGGGGAAGAACTGAAGTCGGAGTAACAAGAGCGGATGGCGAGGTTGGAGGAGGAGGAGGAGGAGGGTGAATTGGTAGGAAGTGTCCATGTAGAAGAAGGTTTTGAAGAGAAGAGAGATGAAGAAGAAGAAGAAAGAGAAGAGAAAGAGAGGATAGGGGTGGAGATTGCCATGACAGTGAAAGGTGCTACCGCAAAACCCTCTTTCTCTTGAGAGGTTTTTCGCTCTGCTTTGTGAATTTGTGTTGGGGAGGTTGCCGCTAAAGATAATTTTCTTTTTCTTATTTATGTCCCTATCAAAGAGTAATAAATTATAGTAGAGAAAATCAGAAAATTAACAAGATAAATTTATGAGGGGCATACATTACCTTTTTAGTTAATTGGGTTAAAAGAACAGAAGATAAATTTAGAAAAATCCTCTTCACTTGACTGGATTGCTCATTTAAAAAAAAAAAGACTGGATTGGTCAAAAAGTAATATCACAAAAGAAAAAATTGTACTCTAAAATTACTTTTTTCACACCCAATAATTTTTTTTGAAAATAATATTTTGTAAAATAAATTTCAATAAAAAATATTATTTACTCACTTTTTCAACCCTAAATCTTATATAGGATTTTGCTTTAGTTTTTTGTTGTTCCCCGAATTGGATTTTCCAAATATATTATAAGAATAATTTAAGGGAAAAAATCATTTAAAGTAATAGTAATTTTGGGTAGTATGGCCGGGCTCTGGCTGAAAACAAAAACAAAAACAAACTTAAAAATAGAAAGGATAAATATAGAATAAAAGTAATCTCTTTTTTTATTCTCTTTAGTTTTTAACGAATAGTTCAGTCCTAGTATGTGCGGGCGGAAGTCCAGAGAGGCTAGGCAAGAAGGCCCATATGGTGGTGTTATCTAACTTCTCTTGGGTCAAATATATGGTGTATTCTTATAAGCACAAAAATAAGGAAGAAAGATAGGATGTCATGGATATTTAAGTCATGGGTTTGCAATTTCAAAAAAATAAGTCATGGGTTTGGTTTGATGTAAAAGCTAATTATGGTGAATTTATGGGGTCAATGTTCTTATTTGTTTCTGCATTTGTTGTTTTTAGATTTGCTCTTTTTTTATGGGCTGACATGTAATGCAGTGTGTCATATATGAAGCATTGTAATATTGCTATGATGGAATTTATGTTGTCATACTCTTAATACATGAAGTGTAGTTTGACATCACATGCATGGTTGTGACTTGTGAGTGAAGAGTAATCTCTATTATACAGGGGGCCGAAATTATTTTTTTTCCAGAGATCAAGTGTAAAATAATTGCAGAATATAGGTATTCATATGAGTAAGATACCAATAATTTTCATGATTATAATTATAATCATTTATGGTTGCTAAAAGTCTACAAAGCAAAAGGAATACACGAAGTGGCGGTTGCTCAATTCAATAATTAGGGAGGATTGGGTTGCTCAAGGGTGGAGGATTACGCGTGGGCAATACAATTCTTTTGCTTGCATTACCATGATCCATAACTGATAACTCATCATCAACTACTATTTTGGTTAATGATAGGATCATAGTCACAATCATGGTTGTTTGACATTTACTCTATTTGAGTATATAGAAGCAAAACCAGGAGGTAAGCATGCGGCCTCAGATATTAAGTGAACAATACAATTATGAAAACAATTATACTTGCACGTATATACGACTATCTCATAATTTTATATCTTACCGGGCACCTAATTATTTATTATAAGGAATATATTATAACATTTGTGTTATTTTAAATTTATATGTAGCTATTGTCGTGTGAGTCGGTTGAGAAAATAATGTAGTGATTCCCTGAATAAATGATTACTTGAGGAATAAACTGTGTTTCTCAATGTAGGTTCTTAAGACACTCTAAAAAACTCTTAATGATATTGTCATTGAAAAGTTAGTGACAAGGTAGTTGAATGTAATTAAGGTAATGACAAAAAACGGCTAATAAATAACTAAAACAACTAAATGATAAAGCGTAAAACTTTAAATCAAAGCCGAAAAGAATATATAAATAATTGAAATAAAAAAATAAAAAAATAAGGAAAATAAATAGAGAACTACGAAAATAACTCTCTTTATTTATAGAAAGACTTCAGCTAAATATAACTATTTACTCAAACACCTAACCACTATCTCACATCTTCAATCCAACGTAGGGGCCACTACTGTCGTGCGTGTCATTACCCTCTTATTCCTAATTAGTTTGGAAGACTAATTCATCTTATATGTACCCACTAACTCATCATAACAACTACTACTATTGTGAAGGAGATAATTCATAGTCAATATCACTAACCCTAGATTTTGAGGATATTCTAAAAATATCGTCCCTTTTAAACCTAAGTTATCGTTCTCCATATATCTCGTCCAAATACATGATTCTCCTTCAAGCGGCTAATTTGTCCCACCAAACCTACAGTTGATTTTTGTGCCTCGCCTAGTATCCCAACGACTATCTATGCCACGACTAACGCGTCTTTTCATCTTACCTTTATAGTTGTTACAATAGCTCTCGAATCAATGACTCATCTTCCGTGATCATTTTGACTGACAAGAACAAGAAAGCCCGAGACTTTAATGGAGCAACCAATGCGTCTCAAGCCAAAATGTAGATTCCCTTCAACATGTCACGTCATCAATACTCAGTAGGCCCTCACACTCAGAAACATATTGAATTCTCATTCATGATGAGGGAGTTCATAGTTGCGGAGCACCATCGCCTCCCAATGACTCATGTTGGTTTCTCTTAAATGATGGAAATTATAATGAATATCTCTTTTAATTTATATTTTTCATAAAAATATTATTTGTAAAAACATCTACTACTATACTATCTTAAAATTCTAGAAAGAAAAAGGTGGTCATATGAAATTGTAATTGGTTATGAGAACAAGATATAAGAATTCATTATATTGAAGAATCTTCAGGTTATTCGATGAGTGCTCATATGAATTCATATACTTTCGCATCATAAGACTCGGGATGGTCTAACCGGTCCTGCCATTCACATTCAATTTGTTCCATATATAGAACTTTCTCATTCAATAAAGTACTTCAATGTTTGAAGTAAAATTTTCTGGCATTTTAAATCCTTCAAGGATTTTGATATTTTCAACCCATAGTTTATCGTTACATCAATTAGATGTAAATAAAGTCCTTCAAGACTTTCAAATTAATAAGGAATATGTGTACATGACAGTTGTGTCACAAGATGAGTATTACATCTCATAATTTCCTTTAACTCATATCAATCGCATGGAAAAACATAATAGGTTTGACATCTTTACATGTCTGGATTACTATTGATCCAAGCAATATCTAACAATAGTGTTTATATTGCTCCTTATTTTCTATACTATGATACCAATTTAGGGGAAGATAAAGGGAGCAGAAAGCTAATGTGAGATTCTAACTCACACTTCAATTCTCAACATTTTTTCCCTAAGTGTGAGTCACAATCATATTATTATGCTCCCCCTCAACAAACTATTAGCAATTGCACTGCAATTCGCTTCATCACTGTGTCAATAGGACATGTCGTCTGACCACCACATTGTGTCAAGAAGACTTTCAATATGAGGAGTCATTATCATGGCTAATACCATTTATAGGATTGCAACCGCATCTGGGGTTGTTTCTTGAAAAAAGTATAAGATTATTGATCAATGGATCTTTTCAAGAGTGTCAATGATCCCTTTTAAGATATTTCTTTGAAATTTCATAGGCTTCTTCTAGAGAGCCACAACAAAAGTTTCATTTCATGAAACAATACCATATATGTCATTGGATGTCCTTCAGGGACATTTAACCATGCGTTGATCTAAATGATCACAACTTTTGTCATGTTTGTTGAAATATTCACTTCAGGGAATATCTCAATCATTCCTTAATATAGCTACTTCTGTAGCTTACTTGATAGACACATATCTTTCAATCAACTTGATCATTTATAATGATAACGATATAGTTCTTCAGGAAACATAATGTATTGACAAAAGACTTTAAGGTCTTCTTCTTTTGTTCATTTCAAACAGCTAAGTTTGTTTAAATATTCTTTTATCATACAAGAAGGAAGTCCAAATACATGTAAATAAATTTGTTTGTCATAAATAACGAAAATAATTTCTATAACAAACTCATAGAACTATTCATAAATATACTCTCTTCATGATCTCATAAATATTTACACATTAAAAAAAAGTCCTTTAAGATTTAATAAAGATTTATGTACTAATGAAAATATACTTACATCCACATAAAAATGTTTCTACATGTATTCAAAATCAATAATTACCTTTCAATTATAACATTTTTTTTTCGAAAATGACAAAACCAATCTTCAGATTTGGTTTTTCTTTTTATTTTTTCACTATCATGACTAAATAAAGAATCATTTATAATAAAAGTAGATAAATTTAAAATTTTACAGATATCTATATATCTTTGGGAAGAGAATATTTAAAAAAAAAAAACTTAATTATGTAAGATTTAATCAATCAATTATCTAACATTTATGTAACATTAAAATAAAATTAAAGATAGAAGTATTTTATTGTGTTACGTGATTATTTTGTTTCAAATGTTATGTGGATATATCTAAATAAAAAAAATAATCACTTCAAATTAATCAATTAATGTAAAATGATTTACATGATAAACAATATATAAAGTGATCAATTCATGTAACCAAAAAAAATTGATCAATTCAAGATATATCTTATCACTCTTTTCTTTATTTCTTCCACTTTTAATAGCAAGATTCAATAATATTCCATGAACGGAAGAAGAATGATCAAATCAACTAAATAATATGTATAGAGTAATTTCTCTCATACATTCAAGTATCCAATAAATCTATTGAGATTTAATATTCATACAAATTTTTAGTTCTTCATGAACTATTCTTTGTGTATTCATGCTATGGTACTTCTAGACTCATAGCTCAAAGAGAATATATCTCAATACAATACAATTCGGATATGATCTTCAGGAATAATATTTAAAAAAAATTCTACTCCCTCCGGTCCTATTTATAAGCATGAAAGAGAAGAAAAACCTTGGTCCTTTTTATAAGAACCAAATGAAAGTTTGAGCTATATTAATTAATTTTTTCCAATGATGCCCTTATTAATTCTAACTTGTAAAATGTGTCTCATTAATTATTCTCTCTCTTTCCCACTTTCCAACACTAATAACAAAGGGTAATTTTGGAAGTTTATTTTGATTTAAGACAAATTTAATGCATTTTATCTAGTTTAACTACATTTCTTAAATTATGTGAATTTTTTTTTGTTGCTTATAAATAGGACCGGAGGGAGTACTACGGTACTTCTTGACTCGTAGGTTATGAATCTTTATGATCCATATTTTAGACAATCAACTACGGTACTTCCAGACTCATAGGTTATGAATTTTCAGGATTCATATTTATTTTCTCAAAATAATTCAACTACAGTACTTCTGGACTGTAAGCCTATGAATCTTCTTGATTCTATGAATCTTCTTGATTCATTCAAAATAATTCAATTACAGTACTTCTGGACTGTAAGGCTATGGATCTTTTTGATTCATGCAAAATAATTCAATTACAGTGCTTCTGGACTGTAAGGATATGAATCTTCGGGATTCATATTTATTACTATGGTACTTATTGATTCATAGATAAATGATTTGAAGAAGAAGAAGAAGAAGGAAGAAGAAGAAGAAAAAAAAATTATAACCTTCCACTTACTCTGGAAGTGATACTTACTCTTTCACTTATGAATTATGGAGAGACTATCATGCTGATAACGTATTATGAATAAAGAGTAAGCAAGTAAATAAGAGAGGAGAATAGAGGAACAAGAGATAGAGAAATAGTGTGATCAGGATACTCTGCTAGGTGCACACTCCCTTGTATTTATATTATTAGGTTTGGAGTGTTGAACAAGTATACATGCGGGTCTGGTCCATGGACTCTTAACTCTGATTGGCATCCATATATTTCATAAAAAAAAAAAATTTTAAAATTTTAATAAGGAATGTACTGTTTTAATGTCAGAGTTACTCTCCATAAAACGTTTTAAACTATCACGTGATTTGTCCACGCTTACCCAAACATGGTACCCCATGGAATAATCACACGTCGTTACCCAAAAAGCACTCAATTTGCAGCATCCCCCACCAATTACCCTTGTCCTTGTGATTACCTCCCTTACCCATGATCCAATACTTAGTACACTACACAGAAATTGATACAAATTACACTAACCATAAAAAGCAGTGAGTACACATGAAAAAGAAAAAAGAGAGAGATAGTGCTTAGGGAACCAACCTTTTCCCCTGATATTGCTGCTACTTGCACTTGCACCCAATAATCCACCTCAACCACATTCTTCACACGCATGACAATCCAATACACAACAAACAGTTCTTGAATCATGTTTATTTGTTTGTTTGTTTAATAAATCTAACCTCATAGGATGTCATGTGATGAAAGAAAACCGTCCTTTTCTGAAGATTATGGATTAGTTAATTAAATTTCACCAAATCGGATCAAGTAGTGGTGGACATTGTTTGGGACCCTGGAAATAACTTTTCCAATTTCTCATGTAGTAATGCAGTGGTCAAACCTCTCTCTCCACTCTTTTCAACAAGTTTCTTTTTCCATTGGGATTCCCATCTTTTTCGTCACTTTCTTTACAAACAAACAATACTTAATGGAAAGAGAAACATCGCATGATTACAGTCAGCACAAAAGCAAAGCAAACCCATTTCAGCATTTTGCGGCACCCACTTTCTCTGATACATTGTTTTGCTTAATTATATGTTGTTGGATTACTAATTAAACACACAAATACAATTCATTTCCATTTTCTTCTCTTCTTCTCATGCCTGCACAATTCCGGAATCTCGGTGTATTATTCAATTCAATAATGGAAATTGCATGTTCAATGTATTCACTCAACATGTTTCATTAGTTATAGAAACTCTGCTTTTGTTAATAGTCACAGCACTAATTGCCTTATCTATAAAGTTACAAATTTGTAGCTAAAATAGCTTAAAAGTTCGTAGTGATCATGGGACGAGTATCATCTCTTCAAAATTCGTTCATCACTTCATCTTCATTTCAACTTAAAATGAGAGAAAGGAGAAATGGTGACCTAGTAAAAGTGATTTATTTATATTTAGATTTTTCATGTAAAAGTGATTGAAGTTGTAATATTGTAGATAGCTTCTAACTTTGTTCTTCCTTTTATTTTGTGTATCTGAAAATAAAACAGAGCCATCTTAATAGATTAGTGCATGTTCAATTTCGCATTAGAGTTCACTCTTATATCTCAAAACACAAACGGAAAAACTAGAAACTGCTACATCGAGATTAACTAGACTCGAGAAACTGAATTTCAACGTCGAATTTAACGGAAATCGAAGCAATGACTTGAAAAATAAACATGAATAATTTGGCAGATGCAGTGCCAAATTTTGCATAGAGTGAGATGAAACACAGTGTAACCAAATGAATCATCTTCTTTTTTCCTTCTTGTATTTACTAACAAAACTTTCCTTTGATTTACAAATGGTATGAAAATTTCATCAAAAGGGCATAATATGTGTAGTTTTGGTATCATAAGAAGAAAGGCATGACTTAGAATTAACCCTGAAGATCTTAAGCAAATCCACAGACATTTGTCGAACTTGCGGTGAGCAATTGCTCTGCATCAGAAGCAGAATCTTCGTCAAACCATTCGCCTTCGTAACCGCTTCTTGCGCCTTCTGATCCCGGAACAGATAACACACACTCCACAGCGTCGTCACCGCGTGCTCCGTCGCAACCGTCGACACCTTCAAAACCTTGTTCACTATCGCCGCCACGCATAGCGCATCCTCGCATATCTCGGCCCTCCCTTCCCTCGTCGACGACACCGTTTCCAGAAGCTTCAGCACCTTCTCCGCCGATGACACGCTCAAATTCGACGCTGAGAGGAGGCTTGACAGCGCCTTCACACCTCCGAGGTGGATTAGCCTCACCTTGTTCCTCTTCGGCGTCGAGATTGCGATTAAGCACGACAGAGCGCTCTCGATTAGGTTCAGATCGTTCTCCGGCGTAATCAGTTTGAGCAATTCCGATACTACGCCTTCCTTTGCCGCTATCAACAGCTTCGATTCAGCGTCCACTGCGATGGATGTGAAAACCCTAGCCGATGCGATTTTGGAATCAGAGCTTCCTTTTTGCAGAACGAGAAGCACCGAGTCTATGCTCTGGCTCTGCAGCACCGAGTTTCTCAACTCCTCACTTTTCTCCTTCTTACTGAGAATCAAATCCAACGCCTGAACAACCAATTCGAGAAACTCCACGTTCCGTTGCACTCCGCCATTGTCATTGACGAGGAAACTGACCAGCACCGGCGCGAAACCTTCTGTTCCGGCGAGGAAATCGCGATTCTGTTCGGAATCTTTGGCGTAACGCACGATTTCAGCAAGCGAGTCGAGGCGAGTTTGTTCGCCGGTCTTGAACTCGGTGATGGCGGAGAGGACCTGGTTTCTGGAGAGGACGGACTCGGTGGAGGTTGGGGACTCGGGTGAGTCGACTCGGTGACGGACCGAGTCAGCCCAGATCTGGATGAGCCTGTGCAAGGTGCGGTTGGGGACGATTTCCTTGCTGTGGAGGACTTGCATGGTGGCCGGGCAGGTGTTGTGGCCGTTGTCGAGCCAGCGTTGGATGCTGGAACGGTCGTAGGTAACTCCGGTGCAGAGGCTTACCGGGGATTTCATGACGTCGAGTGATATAGGACACCGGAATAAGCTGGGAGCCGTGATGTATAGATCGTCTCTAACCATGGTGTCGCCGTAACAGAAAATCACAGAGAAAAGTGAAAGAAAATAAATGGTGAGGTGAAGAATCAGAGAGAAAGAGAGGCAGGAGTTGGAGCGGACAAGAGAAAGGGGTGTTTAAAGCACAGAGAGAAATAGAGAGTCAAAGGTACGGTGACGTCAGATGCTCACTTTTTAGTTTTTATTTTCGCACTGAACTGAATATATCTTTTTGGATTATTATTTATTTAAATCGATGTGAATAATATTTATTTTAAATTAAAAAAATTAGGTGTGGGATGGTACCTCAGTCTAAGACCAAGAAAGCGGCTCGACTAAAAAAATACATTAGTGAAGACATCACTCTAAGAGGACTCTCGTGTTTAAACTTGCGCCAGGTCATATATGAGATTATGTCATGCTCGACTCGACTCTATGTAACGCATTGTGTGTTGGAGGTGAATATAATATTCTTGGTTTGGTTGCGTGATGTGGTCTTTGGTCAAAGAGAGAGTGGTGGTTACTTTATTTGGTGGTGGTGTGAGGTGAGGGGGGTGCTGGGGATATTGGGGGGGGGAGGAGATGATGGGCGTAGGATCCACCGGCAGAGGAGAATGGAGGGGTGGGATGAGACGTACGTGTGGGACGGGGGAGGGAATAATTGCGTATGATGAGGAAGAGAGCGTGGGGTGGAAGAGTGGGGACAAATAGAGGAAGCAACTTAATTAGTTTTAGCTTTGGTGGGGTCCGAAAATGGTTCGATCGTCGGGATGATTACATCATCCGTAAGTTGGGGGAGTCCAGTCCAACCGTGGACAAAGACAAGCAGCTACGACCTGTAACCTGCAAGTGGGGTTAGGGTCCTTTAAGTTCGCAGTTCAGTGTTACCCGTTACTTTAATGTAGTATATGCATGTGTGTTTAATTATACACTTTATAGTTTATACCAAAAAATAAAAATAAGATTTTTATCAGCTGAATAATACGAAATTAGTTTCTGTATTTCTATTTTCATCTGGAAAAGAGGGAGAATGATCAAAATAAAATAGATTTTAAATAAATTAAATTTGATATGAAAAATTCACTGGGACAATCTTCATCTGACTCAAAATTCCACGTGGAGTGGTGATTGGATAAAAAATATGTCACATGTGTGTTTTGATGTCATGAGTCCTTATTTTAGATAAAAGTTTTGGAGGACCAAAAACTATGCAATTTTTTCCATGGTTCAATTTAGGTCCACCCCAATATGTGAGGAACTAATCACATTTTTAATATTAGTTTACTATATAAATAAATATTAAAATATGAACTAAAATTAATTGAGATGCAAGTTGCTTAGTTGTATTTCTCCTTACTCTCAACAAAGAGGTTCTAGGATCAACATATTACTAGTGCACTTTTTAAAATCGTTTGACCACATTGACCCAAGTTGTGGTTTGGTTCAACCATTCGAGTCTTTACCGCTCGATCCGATTTTGACTAGTGTATATTAATTCTAATTAGATCAACTACATAATTAATCAAAATTATTGACCGAACATGTTAGGTGGCCGCTTTTGGACACAGTTGGTTCGACCAACTAGTTCGAGCCAATTAAAAGTGCTTTGTTGACTCCAAATGTTGTTTTTTTCCTTCGGGGAGCAATCACCATGAAGTCACCACCATGGAGTTTATTTGATCTTCAATTACCATTGATGCAATTTACTTGTCCCTTTTGTGTTTTGGTTTATGTCTTTGCAATTTTAACATCCATGCATGAGTGGGGAAAGGGAAGAAGGGCATAGGTGGCGGGGGGACAAGGTGGTGGATTGGAGCGGGTTCAAAGGGAAAAAGGTGTGGAGTGTGAAGGGGAGCGACGCAAAAAGAAGGGAGAATGAGTTATAGTGCAACGCGGGAAAAAAAGTAAGATGTGAACTACTTCACATTATTTAGTTTTTCAACTTATCTCACAATAAACACCTTATTTTTTTCACCAAGAGATGAGTGAAAAGTTTTATAGTGGACCAACATGAGTTTTCCTTCTTATTTCTATTTTCTCTTGAATTAAATTGGAGAGAAGTTATTGGTGTTGTTTTCAATGATCACTTGATCCAGTTTTCTTTCTTCTATTCAACATGATGAAAGTGAAAAAACATGGGTAAAAAATGGAATTAACTAGTTACTACAAGCCAGCTAGTGTAGTAGCCATAGATAGCATGTGCAGTGTTATGAAGCGTCAGAAGTTGTGTGTACAAAAACAAAAAAAACAGTACATTAAATTATGTGGAAAAAAAACCCAAAACACGGGTTTGCATGAAAACGACACAAGGGTGAAGCGCGTGGCTTCGACGCTTTATGAAATTCAATGTGTGGGATTGAGACTTGTCATGTGATCTTTGACCAAACGTTCAACCTACGTTTGATTTTGTATTATATCTATCTAAATGTATTAATAAAGAAGTTAAAATTAGAGAGTGTTTGATTTAAATTCTCAAACGTGTATCTCACTTTCAAACGTTAGAGTCTCAAATGTGAATCTCCATCGTTATGAAGATGTTTGAGAACCAATTTTGAAAACAATTCTACAAGGTTGATCTGAATCTGATAGAATTGACTTGAAGTAGGTTCTCCATCTAGTTGATCCGATTTTATATATTTGTATTATAATTCAGTTATGAAAATCAATTATGAGCAAATGTATCTAAACACAATTCACGTCACTTCAACTCACGTTACGAAATCCAATTTTGCTAATGGTTATTCATCAAACACACACTAAATTAGTAAATCTGAAAGATACACATGTTCAACATCATTGAGTTTGATGAAAATCTAAACGCACACATGAATTCCAGGCGATATCCCATTTGGTTTCCATATTAATCCCGAAAAGAATGTACTAAAAAGTCTAACCGGATGCAGATGCACCATACGGCACTGCCTATTACTTCCAAGTCAAATTGGGGAAGCTTTCAATTTCAACGCTCATCCTCTTATCAATTTCCACACTCCCGCAATTGAATTCTTTGTTAATTTACATAATCACTTTGTTCTAAAATTCTAGAAATGGGTTCATAATTCCTTTATAACAACTTAACGAAGAGTTTTTTTTAATAAATAATACAAGTCTAGTGGAGTATAATAGATTTTCGTATCTGAAAGTTATTGATTTAATTTCTAAATCGTCCATTTGAGGTAAGGAGTGTGAGCTGTTTGAGTTCTGAAGCTTTCACTACCTTTAGCCCAAGCATCATACCCACCGTAATTGTTCCATCACCAAAAAAATTCCCCACAAGTTGAAATTTCTGCATCCCTCGTTTTAAATTACATTATCACTTGTCTCACTTTGGTATGCTTTATCTGTATTATTTGCTTGGTACATAATATTTCAATTTATTAATCAATCACACTGTTATATTCTATTGTTATTGTTGTTTTGTATCATATATCTCGAGCTTATAACCAGTTCTAGTTTCTGAATTTTTAACCTTTAAATCCAACATTGAGATTGAAAAACTCAAGGATAATTATATTAAAACTGTTGGTTTCGGCGTATGTGGTGGGTGCAAGTTCTTGCTAGCTAGTCTTTCATTTGGGCGTAAAATAGGGTTTAAATTAAAGTCAATAACGTGGCTGGAGAGAAATTGAGGATGGCGACATGTTACCCAAATTAAACGTAAACTTTGACTATACACATGTAAAGTGATGACAAACAAGTGTGAGTTGTGGAAGATCATATGTATGAACTAGCTATATATATCAAGCTTAATTTGTCCAAGTTGACCGCCGCCTAATTTCAGGTAAACAAATGAAGACAGTTTCATAATCTTATTCACACAGGCTGCATGTGATTATTTTTAAACAGTCATTAAGCAGTCCCAATCATTCATGAGATTGATCAATATAGTGAACTCGAATTCATCGTAACAAAACGCTAAACTAGAGAAAAATGTGTAAAAAGCCTTAAGCCATGTCTTGAAGCTATTGGTAATTAATTAAGCAGTGTTTGTGAGACATGTTAAGACGAGTTTAACTTATCTTTCACCCGATCATAAACCCGACGAGATGCGGGTTCAATAGATTTACGGACGGTTTGGACTATTATGTACTATTTGAACCGAAAAGAACTAACCAATTTTTTTTATAAAAAAACTCCAATTGTAACCTTATTAGCAGCATTTTAATGATGTAAAAACTTATTCTGTGTAATATTTTTAAACCTGTAATTTTTTCACTAGAATGATTGATTACTATATTTAATTTTAACATAAGCATTTATGTCATTTCACACATATATTCATTTTTTGTTCTCCTTTCACTTTCACTTAAACCAAACAACATAATAAATCTGCTCCATTTTCTTTCTCTTTCTTTCCTAACCAAACAAAACCTTATGTTCATAAACTGGGGTTGAGTCCTTTACATCCCTGTTCCCTAAAATGATATGAAACAGATCAGAAATACATCGTGCAAGTCACAAAATGTTTGACACTTTCTATATACAGGCTGTATTTGTCGTGTAAGAACCAACTACTCGAGGAGGAGGAGTCCATGAATAATGTTGATGATATTTTCCAAGTTCTGTTTGTAGTTATCATTTTAAATTCAATTGTCACATACTTGACGGGGTGGTTAAGGGTGGTATGTTTTGTAGTTTTTTTCTTTCTTTTTCCAAAGGGGTTTATAGTTGTTATTCCTGAACAACGCACTCCTCTAATTTTTGCGTGGTAATTATGTTGGAAAATTTGGGTATGATAATCCTACATAACTTCGAAGAATCGTGTTCGTACACTTTTCGAACAAAGTATTTCGACCCTATTCTTGCCTGGGTACACGAAATCCTTGTTGGGATAATTCTTGAAGAACAATCTGTTTCTGGCAATAAAGAACAGATCAGGAATGTAGAGAGAATGTTTGTTTTGTTTTCCATCTGAAATCTGAGGCCAAATGACTCCTTATATTTGAGTTTGTTTTAGAAACTGAAAAACAGTTAATTCTAACAGTTTTCAAAATTAGGGGTCGTTTGGGAAAATTATAACTTTTCGAAAAATTCAAACGGGGCGCTGCCCCGCACCCAACCCCGTTTTGTATTTGCGGTCAATTATACGTTGGTTCAACGAGCGTGCACTCCGCACTACCCTAACTCGTTTCCGAGCTTAACGCGTAATCGCATCGGCCTATAGTAAATCACATTACTATTAAAATCCATTGATCCATTGATGACAAGTTATAAGTTAAATGCTCTACTTAGGTGATTATATTCATGGTGGGATGGTGTACCTGTTCACGATTTATAGCTTAGCCACCGTATTTGATGTCTAAAGTGAATACGAATAATACAATAAGTCATCTTTCATTTTATAGAGTAGTAAGTGGATTTGGACGTTGATACAAACAAACATAACATATTATACGGCTATACGAGCCGTCAAAGGGGTGGTAAATATACATAAACAGGATCAGGAATGAATCTATGTGTTAGATTGTGAGGGTAAGTGCCCTCACTTGATTTTGGATAATATCATTAGAAAAAAAAATTGAGCAGTAAAAATATGTGGTTTTGTATGACTTATTTGATAAAAAATGTCATCACTTGTGTTCTACATTCCTAAATGCCCTCACTTAAGTAGTAATGCTTTGTTTGGTAGAGAAGAGAGAGATAGAGAAGAGAGAGTAGAGAAGAAAGAAGTTGAGTAGAAAGAAAGAGGTGAGAAATAGAGTAGAGTTAGAAGTTGTTTGATATGATAAAAATAGAAGAGAGATTGAGAATAGAGAAAGTTACTTTTTATAAGGAAGGCTTAAATGCACTTTTGGACCACCAAGTTTATATTTTTTGCGATTGTTGACCCTGATCTTATTTTTCTACGAATGGAGACCCTAATCTTTCAAATTGTTGCACCGTTTACCCTTCCGTCCAAATCCGTCAAAAACTTGACGGAACCCACTTACCTGGCCTTCCGACGGAAGGGTAAACGGTGCAACGTTTTGAAAGATTAGGGTCTCCATTCAAACTAAAAATAAGATCAGGGTCAACAATCGCAAAAAATGTAAACTTGAGGGTCCAAAAGTGCATTTAAGCCATTTTTTTAAAATCTCCCTTTTATCCACATGGAAGGCCATATCAGCGTGTTCCGTCAAGTTTTTGACGGATTTGGACAGGAGGGTAAACGGTGCAGCGTTTTGAAAGAATAGGGTTCCCATTCGTAGAAAAAAAAGATAAGGGTTGACAATCGCAAAAAGTTAAAACATTAGAGTCCAAAAGCGCATTTAAGCCTATAAAGAATGACATCTTTACCCACAAATATATAAATATTTATATAATATGATAAAATGTGGTAGGGTTATATCTGGAAAGTAAATTAAAGCATTCACTCTTCTCCCATTTCTCTTCAAAAGTCGAAGACCCAAAAAAGGTGGGTGGACCCACCATAAAACTCTCTCCTCCTCCTTGTGTTAGTAAAACCAAACAAGAGAGGGAGTTTATCTCTTCCCTATCTTTTTCTCATGTATCTCTCTCTCCACAAAGTCTCCTTTAACAAACACAGCGTAAATGTATGTAATTATTGATGGTCTGTTTTGTAAAAAATGCTCTTATTTGTAATCTTTTGGGAAAAAAATGTTCACTTTTAATAGTGTATGTTTTTTTTTTCTTCTGAATTTATATGTATATTTTGCCCTCATCACAATACCAAATTTCTCGATCCGTCTCTGAACAGTATCATTTTGCCCACATATGAATGAGTTGTCAAATATAGGAGTCATCCGCAAAAAAAACACTCATCTAGCTTGGGTCAAATAAAGTGACTCGCCTAACTTTGGTGTTTCACAGGCGAGCCAAGGAATTGGGAAGCATTCAACCAGTCCATAAGTCCTCCAGAAGACATCATGTCCGAAATATGAGGGTCAAGTGCATCTTCGTAGCACGATGTTCTCAGTGCATCTTAACGTGATTTGGGAGTCCCTTCGTCAGTCTAGTACCCACAAAAGATACTCTGACTCTCAAGTCACATTATAGACTGGAGAGGGAATCTCAAAATTTAAGTAGAACTAAGTGCATCCCCAACCATAGCATTTATTAAAGTTTATACAATTCATTTCGAACATTCTTTAAAGTTCTATATAATGTCAATCACATCATCTATACCCTTTAGTAATTTTTTACTTCAACGCAATAACTCTTAAGATATTTTCTAGTAGATCATACAATCAACATCGCACTTTTACTTTATATTTTTTTTATCAACATCTCTAATACACCTCATAATGTTGCAGCTTTTTGCGTAAGACACATTGTCTTATGCAGATACTCATTTTTGCCTCCGTGACCACTTCATGATACTCTAACCTTGAGACACTCACATATGAGAGAGTCTTAACTCTTAGTATCATCACCGATAGAGTTGCTCTAATAATGGGTAACTTACATTAATTTATGGGACTGGGACGCCACATAAGATATAAAGTACCCATAAGTAATCGATGTACATCTTGTTTCAATGATGATATTTTATTTTACTTTGGTTGGATCTCAAAATACCTTCTACATTTATATTTTTTTTTTTCCACCTAATTTTAATTTAAATATTACTTCAATACACCATGATGTGAATGTTCCCGACTCGAACATGATTGCTTCTGAATGAGGATATTAGTCTTACACAAAAAATTACTTCGAAACATATAATTAAAATTCAACATGATTTATTTTTCAAATGGGCCCAAACAATGGAAAAAACACCAAAAAGCAGACAAAAAAGAGGAATAGGATAAAAAAAAGCGGCAGAAGAGCCCAACACTCGAAATGTTCAGTCAGCCAATTTTTGGTGTTGATACTTTGTGGCGGTTTAAACCGCAGCTATATGATTTGATGGATGTTTCCATTTAGGCTCACGCTGCAGCGGTTAAAAACGCCGCCTAATGATCTTTCCCTTCACAGCAGTAAATATATGGTTGGCCAACCGCCGCAGAATGTACGCACAACCGCCGCAGTTTGCCTGTTTTCTTATAGTGACAGATCTTATAGCTCTTTAGGCAGATATTAAATTCTTCTCAAACTCAATTGTCACCAGTCTAATCCTCATCAGTGAGGTCCCTTTCCTTGTGGTATTCCTATCTAGCCTTAGACATGTACTCCATCAGTAGAGTGTTTATGGCCTCTCTATCTTGCACGAAGTCACAACTAAGGGAAGGTTCTTCTCCTTCTTCTTCTGGATCCACTGCTCGGAATTTTACCTTCTCATTCCATAATTTGAATGTTACCAGTCTTACGTGGGCATCAATTAACGTCCAGCTAGTGTTGAGGAAGGTGTGTCCCAAGATGATAGGGACTTCAGTCCTCCTTCCCAGTACATATATAGCCTAAGGTAGACTGCATTATTTTCATGGAGAAAAGTTAATTCCATCATCCCATGACCTTGACAAGGACACCCATATATAATATTTCCGTAGTCAAGGCTACATATGTCACCAAAGTCAAATTTGAAATCCATTCCCATGCTACTGCATGATCATATATCTCGATGAGTAACTCATGAATTTTATAGCTCAGATTCTTTCAATTGAACATATGAACATGATAAATTGCAAGAAATTTATCAATGGTTTCATGGCTACCAAAAGTTTATGTTTTTTCATGATCTATATGATCACTTGCCAACCAGATGCTAACACAAACAGTCACGAGAGAATGAAACAAGCAACTAATTATAACACTACTCTGTCTCCTCATACAATAAAAATTGTTTGCATTTAATATGGTTTGTTTGTATCAACATTGACTATTGCAAAATTTGGATAATCTACTAGTCTATGTTGCTTTTGCATCCAACAAAATTGCCTACGAAAAAAGGTATGTAGCTTGCATGTGTCTATGTCTATGTCTTTCTCCTTTGTAGGCACAACACCTCTTTAATTGAAAAGAAGAGTAAAATGATGTATAGTGATTCATTCTCACTAGCCTTTTCTCCTTAGATTCAGTACGGTTTCCTTCACACATCCCAAATGTCTGGTCATAAGTGGGGTGGAATTTTGACCCTGGTTTGTAACAAGAGGGTGTCACAGTTTAGCACATAGATACATACCACAAATAAAAGAACCAAACCCCAATTCCCCTAAAAAAAACAGAAGCAAAGTTGAATTGAAAAAGGAGAAAGAAAAAGGAGAGAAATATCACAAGATATTTATATATTTCTCATAAGTTAAAAGAGCTTCCTTATTGATTTTAATACATAAGGAATATGTTATAAATAAAACCTACTAACACTGTGTTTGTTTCTATATATTTGTGAGAATGGAAAACTCAAGAAAGGAGAATGATTAGGAAATGTGAAGCTTAATAGCTTTGTGGAGTAAAAAATCGCTATAAATACCAAACTTTACCCCCTTATAAATAGTGAAAAGGAAAGATCATAAGGACATCTTCACTAATAGCATATCCCTATATATAGAGACTTGACTATATGTACCCTTCTTGTGCTTAGTTCTTGACTAATTGACTTAATGGATTTTGCTTGAACAGTAAGTTTTTTCACTTGATAAAGTGATCTTTGGTATTATTCCTTTGTCATGGGTGAACATTTTTCCCAGAAAATTGTACCTTATCATGAATCATGAAAGCTACAAAGCAAAGGGATAACGTGTGAGGCAACAGGTTGTAATTTGCTTTTGGTAGCCTTGCAAAACCAAAACAGTGGGGTCCAATCTTTACATGCCATCAAATCAATGGGACGATCCTAGTAAGAGGAGAAGACTTTCTGATTGATGATCCATCGCATGTTCAGTATGAGTCCATAGGCTGTAGCGGTGTGTATATGCTTCTCCTTGTCCATATTCACTTTGAACGCTCTCTTTCAGCTATCAAGTAGGAGTGTAGGACCACCAAATTATATAGTCAGTATTTGTATATGAGTTCAATGTAGTGTTAATGAATTTTAATCTCAAGTAATAAAATGAGTTACATTTAGTTTTATGAGTTAATTAATTACACTCAGCTACATTGAGGTTTCCTTTTATGACACTAAACTCCAAATTTACTTAAATACTACACTCTACCCCACTTTTTGTTAGAGAATATTGTTAAAAAAATTATTATCTACTTGAGGAAAATTGAGTGAAGTGTAATATTTGATGAAATTTAAAATTTAGTGTTATATAAGGAAACCTCAAGGCAGTTGAGTGTAATTTACTCTAATTATATTTTAAAGTACATGAGAATGTGTGTTTGCACATATGCAAACAAAATTACTAATACAATTTTAGAGTATTAATGAAATTTCATTTTACAAGTCTGCTATAAAGTAAAATGGTAATGTGATAACTTACTTTATGATTGAAAGTGATTCTCTCATTTTTGAGAATAAAATATTATATCAATTTTTCTTTTATCATAATCAATTGTGGAACCAAAAAATTATGTAGGGAAGCTTCTGCTCATGAATTAATTATGGTTTAATAATTGATTATAGAACTTTCTCAACTGCTTTGACTCACTCCTCAACTCCTCTGGATTTTCAGTTAGTCTACATGTGTTGGCCATATGTTTGTACTGCTAAGCTTTAATTACCTCATTGATGCTTATCCTAGCCTTCAATCTCCCTTCATGTACTTGTAGTTTGGACGTTTTTACGATTCACTAATATAGTGCACACCTTGAAGACACCAAGTCTTAAGGAAGACGAAGTGCATGTGTCTTGTAAAGTCCATTGTCGATCAGCATAAGCAAAAAAGCCTTGAATCCTTGAGCATCGAGCTTAATATCTTTTCAGTAAGGCAGCTAATAAAACTAAAATTGATTCTAAAACTATAATCAATTTTAGACTGAAGTTTTCTGTTTGTACCTTCTTGATTTTAAAATTGATTGAGGGAAGGGAAACGTATTACTCTGTTTGCTACATTGTTACCAAGCATATATGCCATGGTGCTAAATAAGATCCAATGGTTAATTCAGCAGCATCCTGAATTCTGTAATGAATGCATGCCTGATCTCCTATGCCACAAGGCTTCAATTGTTTTCTTATGGGCCACCTTCAATTCGGTCATCCAATTCAATCAAATTTCAACTCCCTTGACGTCATAGGAAGAAAAGTGGGCATGGTTGATCAAATTAATAATCACATTTTCATTTCATATATGGAAGAGTGATGTAGTCTTAAATGGTGACTATTGAGATGCAATTACCATGCTGTTTTCTTCAAACTGATCAAGTTTTGAATAGTCATAGAGAGACAAATTGAAATCTGCATTATATGCCATTAAAAGTCTCGCAAGGTCACAGCCTAAAAGTGTAAAGTGAGAAATAGGAAATGCAACATTGCAACATGAACATGATGCTTTGCTGAGACAGTCAAGGGATACTGTGCCCCAAAGGCATGCCCCATCCTAGAGGGAAGGCATTGAAGGAGCACTGGCTCAGTCACAGGCACGGTATTATAAGGGTTAATGAAGTGCTTGCTGAACTTTTGATAAGAAGAAAAGAAGAATGGGTCCTCCAAAAAGAACCTGACATTGCATTTAATTCTCTTCTGCTTGGAGTTGGAGCGTGCACTTTTCTGTCTTTTACTTACTTGCTGCTAATCTGTGGGAGCTAGCATTCAATTCGTGCAACCGAATGTTAGTACTTCAAAAAAAATTGACCAGGATAAAACAGAGTTTGAGATTAGAATATAACTTGATTAATCAATAAAATATTGGATCATCAAATTTCTGTAATCATTAACCATGTGTTTGCTTGCACATTCTTAATTTTCACATTCCGTATTGTTCAAGGTAGTGAAGTAGTGAACCCTTAGGATTGAGCTACGTATAATCTAACTCAAGCTTTTGGTACAAAGAGAGCATGACTTTTCTTATCACAACTACTTTTCTTTAATCCTAAAATCAACGATATCCCATTGAGGAAGGTGTATAATCATTCCCCTTATTCAATGGGATTATGATTCGAAGTCATTGTCGAAAATAGACATTGGCTGAGGAAAAAATCCTTTAGAAATTTTAGATTTATAACGGTTTTTAACCACTACAAATTTATATGTTCCAAAAGTATTGAGCCTTAGTATATGCTCATCAATAACATATTAGGCCATAAATGAGTCACTCAAAACATGCGCTTTCATCTTGACCTTAACCCCTTATTAAAAAGTGAAAAAACTTGGATTTGAATGAAGTTATTTCCAAACATGCTATAAAATTATTTTTTCATCAAATTTAAAGATGGAACTTTTGGTTAAACTCACAACCATACTTGCATTAAGTTTGGGAAGTGGGGTTGGTTGTTTTGAATAGTTTTGGCCAAAGAAAAATAGTTGTGATGAGTGACCAAGTGGATAAATGAATGGAGCTCCTCATTCCCCTCCTTATGGTTCTTGTGAACATTGAAAATCTAGGCATCATCGAAAGTCGAAGCTGAAATTCAACAGTTTATGGTCAGAAATGTACATGAGTTAGTAAGAGTTCACTTACTGTGGTTGCACAATGACAGGGCAATGCAGCAGAAGCAGCAGAAGCAGCATAGCATAGCATAGAGCCATAGGTTCTTTAATTAGGGGAATGGGTTTAAACAGAGAGAAGCAGAGGAAAGTGCTTCAAATCAGACCCTACAAAATGTTCTACAAAAAATGGACAAGTTTTCCAGTAATGGAGGGGTCTAAAACAACAGTTCTCACTTCATTAATATAGGGGATGTGGGGCCAAAACCTCACCAAACCACAAAAATGATGACATAACACACATAACCCCCTTCTGCTTCATCTAGTTTGAATTAAAAACATTTTTCACTCCGTCAATCATATTCGAATCGGGTAGAATCATTATAGGTAATTAAACTCTTTCTATCAAATATTTAGCAAAACAGTATTTAAATAAATTATAATTTAAGACATCTACTTAAACTAAAATAATCTCGTAGCGGTTAATCTACTGCGAGTAGAGGCTACTCCATATGTTAACTTTCCTTTCTTTTTTAGGCAATTCAACCAAGAAGAATAACAAATCCCATTTTTATTTGCTTTTTCTCTCAGTACCTCATGTACTGTTTCCTATTATAATTTTAAATAAATAAATATACACTTATCTTTTTCTTTTCATTATAATAATCACTCCACCCCATAAGACCCGTTCCAAAAAGCTTTCTTCAGCCTTTTCAACTTTCTGCTTCTTCTAACATTCTCTACTCCTAGTAGAAGCATCATCTGAATTCTTTTGACTCTCAATCACTCTCAAACACAAACTCACCTTCAAATCTGAGAGAGACTCACATGTTTCTGCTTATCATTACACCCCATGTTTAATTGCTTGCAATTTCCACATCAGTTTCCTCAAAAGTTATCAACCTCAACTTCATCTTCACCAACAAGAGACAGAGTGATACTGTGATCATATTCAAAACACACCATGGTTCTGTTTAGGAGAACTCTGCTTCTAGTTCTCTGGCTTCTCTTGTTTGTCTTCATATTTGGTCACTGCCATGGTTCAAGAAACTCAAACGTTTTCAAACTGAAGCACAAATCTCAGCACCATGGTCACTTTTTTGGGTTCTTGCCAAAGAGGATGCCTATTCCCTATTCCACTCCTTCAAGGAAACACAATGACATTGGTTTAAAAAGTACTTGGAGATCACCCTGAAGAAGAAGAAGCAGATTAGTAGTTTTGGACAAAGGTGATAGCTTTGGGGTTCTTATTTATATTTTCTTTTTTCTCCTTCTTCTTCTTCTTGCTTCTCTTTTGTGAAGAAACAAGGCAATTAACTAATGTACATGGCTAGGGGTCTTAATGAGTAATTCATTGTTTGTATGTTTGGTCATGTTATTTTGTTTCAGGGCATGTAATATGGGTATGATTTCTTTCTCCTTTTCACTTGAAAGGAGAAAGTGTTTGATTTTGTCCTCTAATTTTCTCTTCTATCCTTGGATTTTGTAGTGTGAATGAATCCATTAATATAGAGAATGAAATCATCAAAAGCTTCAAAGAATTTCCAGTTATATAGTTTCAAATTTTTAGTATTGTTCTGGTGTATATTCATACTTTGGCACTAGTATTGGATAATGTGTTGTCTTTTGGAGCAAGTAAAATCAGTGATTAACATTCTCAATCAGTCATAATCCATGAGTTATGTACAAATGAAATTGAATCTTTGGATAATCTTTTTAAGGTTAATTAGATTAGTGATTAATCAATATAACTAACCATGATCATTGTTAGTACAACTCAAGGCTGGTACCAAATTACCTACCCCATTGAAATAACCTGAGTACAAGGACCATTGAGATCAGGTTTGGTGATTTTCAGGATCATGTGGTGCGTGCGGTTGCGTGTATATATTATTTTCCTCTTGATTTGATATGAATAATCAATAAAATGTGTGTGTAGTGTATGAAACAGTGTTGAATAATTGATTTAAGATTTTCAGGGATACTATCCGTACTTTATATTACATCACACACGAGTGGTTCACTGTTTGTATATACATGAGTACAAAGAAAAGAAAAGTAAGAAAGAAAAGAAAAACCACCGAATTTTGTTTACTCAATTAACGCCCAAAACTTTGGTATGGGTTATAATTTCATGCCATCATACCTTCTTTTGAGAAAAGGGAGGAAAAGTTTAGACATAAAGCATGTATAGTTACTGTTTATGGCATCATGAAAATTTAATGATAATTACAATACTATCATTCTGATTAAGGGTTATACAAGTCCAATTTTCTAATTTAGTTGCTTTAAACAACTGACTTAAACTCAAACTTGAACTAAATTGTGGACTTAAGCAACTAACTACCGGATTTGGTGAAAAAGTTTGGGGGAGAAAACTTACAAGTTTTTCTTGAATAATTTATTTTTAAGAACTTATATAGTTTTGATGAGCTGAGTCCCAACAATTTATTCAATAGCAACTACCAAATTTGGAAATCAACCTTCATCCTATAAATCCCTTCATTTTCCTTAGTTTATCAACCACTTGAGTTAACCCTAGGAGAAAAAAAAAATATGTGTCCAAAAAAAATATACTCACCTTGTGTAGAAGATTGAGAAGCAACTACTCTTCAAAGAAATAAGAGAAATAATAAGGAAGAAAATAAATAGTAATAGGAGAATGTGTGTGCTATTTTTTTTATGGAAGGAGAATGTGTGTGCTATGGTTTCATTCAAAACGAAGATAAATCCAAGTTACAATACAAAGCAAAAGAACAAATTCAATATAAATAATCAAGTAGCAAAAGACTAAATTACCCTTAAAACATAAATATATAAATAAAGCTATATAATTTAAGAAGTTGAATTAAAAAAAGTTTATGGTTATTACTATATTCTCATCTTGATGGATTCCTCTTCTTCTAAATTGTGTTGGAGAAATCTTAAATAATGTTGTATCCCTTCTCTACTGATGTCAATATAATAAGAATGAATAATGAATAAGTATATTATCTGCATATACTTTACTTTGAATATTAACCAATAGTAATGTCTACAAATTGAAGTTTCATTGGATTCCACTGAACATTATGAAGAAACGAGAGATCATTATCCGTAGCAGTATTCTCATCATTAGATTTATAATTTCAATCAACAATTGCATTGCTCAATCCCTAAATACACAATTGTGATCCCATCAAAGGTTAATTCGTACAATATATATTATTTCTAAATATGAAAAACACAGCTCATAAATCCTATCCCATACTCATTCCCATACCTTATGTAACCTAACTATGACGCATGATCTCCAAATTAAATTACCCTTTTGCGAAAGTCTTCAACTTTTTTGGTTTAAAAACCCACTTTCCCTGATTCAATTTTCATTCCTATAAACACACACTTTCTTTGTGCATTGCATTTTAATGACAGGCAACAAATGACATGATTTTTTAACCAAATTTAGAAGAAAGTAGAGCATATATATTAAAATAGTAAACATCTTCCGTATTTCAAGGTCGCCACTCCATGTCCCATGTACAAGTGGTAATGAAAGAATAATATTAGAGGCTAGAGGGTACCTTTCCTATTTATATTATACGACTAAGCATGCAAATCCTTATCCAGAATTTCCTTTGTGATTTAGAAATGTCATAGAATCTTTGAATGCTAATTCTGGAAAAATAATTGTCTGAAACTTATGATTTCCCTAATTGCAGTCCAACTTTGAGTAGGGTCCCTTCATCTTAGCTTGCTCCATTAATTTTTTTTGGTACATGTACACTAATTTTGAGTATTATGTTGCCCCACACAAACTTGACTAACCATTGTTATATATTTAATAAGGACCTTCATTCCGGCCCTTTGAAGCAGTGTTTTAAGACTCGGCTCGGACCGACCGGTCCGACCGGTTGGACCGTATTCGGTGACCTGACCGGTCCGAGCCTCACATCTGACCGGTTATGCATGCCACTCGATTTGAACCGGTTTGAACCGGCCGGTTCATTAATTAACTCGGTGACTCGGCCGGTTTTTGGTCAGACCGGCGAGTCACCCATTTCAATTTTTTTTTTTCGTTGAGAATTGATCAGGTTATTGAATGGGCCCAACAGTTATTGAATATATTGGGCCTGCTTTTTCATGCTGGAGCTGGCCTTTAAGACACTTAAACCAAAATAATGTTATTTTTTTAAAAAATGGTGTAGTGGAGAATTGAACACAGGACCTAAGGTTAGAAAAGAGAAGGATTTACCACTACACCACCAACTGTTTGATGAATAGGAACGTATTTTATTAATTATATATTTAACTTCATCTTGCATTTGATTTTTTTTATAATTTTTTAATATACACCGAGTTAAGCGTTCAACCCAATGACTCACTGGTCCGACCAGTGACCCATTAACTCGGTACCCCCACCGAGTCGATGACCGAGCCGAGTCTTAAAACACTGCTTTGAAGTTCAATTTTCTTTATCATTTGACTACCAGCTGCTTGAACAGTGATCCCTGTTTCTAGCCATAAAGTATCATTTATGCCATAGATAATTATATAAATTAAAAAGCTTCTTATGAACTTAGGCAGGGAATAAGAAATAGGTTTCGAAAATTGGACTGAACCAAGCGGACCGTCCGTCTGGTTGAATTGAAAATTGGCCAAACCATGTCAAAGTCGGATAAATAAACCAGTGCTATTAACCGGTCAGAACTGGTCATATAATTAAGAAAATCCAAAAAACTAATTTTATATTTTTAATTTATTAAAATATATTCAATTTAAATAAATGTTCCCAAATGATAGCTCAAGTGATAAGATCGAGTTGAGAGACATATGAATTTGAGATGGAAAATTCAGAGATCAATCCCCGATGTGTAATTTATTTTTCTGATATATAAAGAAAAAATACTCATGCACATAAACTATTATTATTTTTATCGTTTTATCTTATAAATCTACAATGTGAAGATTTTATGTGAAATTAAAATTTAATATGACTTAATTTCTAAACATTTTATTTTATTAATTATTTAATACGTTATACAATATTCAAAAATATTATTTATTATTGTTTCAACCACAATTGAATTGAATCATTAAACTTGAACGAATTTATTTATCGATTAAATCAGCTGCTCGGTTTTAAAAATAAATACACATTTTATAGGATTCAAATTTCGAGTGTGAGAGTTCATTACTTTGTAGGATGGTGCACCGATTGTGTCACAATTTTTTACACCGTTGATCAATCAAATTGTAAGAATGTGTCACATTAATTAATGAAATTAAATAAAAAAAACAGATTTTTACATATCCTGAAAATCTGATTGGCTAACTGTGTAAAAAAACTTTACATCATTAATACAATGAAATTAAACTCTTTAAATTTTAAAGTAAAGATGAATCTAATCATGGTTTTGAAAACCTAAGACCGCAAGCTTTTCCCACGTTTGTCGTTTAAAGGAAGAGAATAATGAACATTCAACTGCTTAATATATTGTCACTTCAATTGAGCATTACCTTTAATCGTTTTCAGGAAAATGTTTTTATCTTATTAAGGATGAAGATGATGTAATGTCTTTCTTTTTTGTCATAATGCAATATTCTCATTTGATAAGATCTTGATTCGGGTTTATATATGTGGTTCAATTCATGGCCCCTGTAATTGTAGGCCCATGAATGATGGACTGGACATTCATTGTCAAGTCATTTTTCGATATCACCAAAAGGATTAAATAGTTGCAAATGATTCACTGATGGAATGTAGTAAATTTTAGATTTAACCTCCGCGGTTAAAACAATAGTTATCGACTATTTTATGTATTGAATAATATTTAAAAAATTTCAATAAAAATATTTAATATATAATTTTCCCTAATTTTTTATTTTCAAAATATAAGTAAAATATAATTTAGTCATTACTAATATTATGTAATCACTAATAAATTTCAATTTCATTTTATTGCAGGATACACTCTGTAGTTCTGTGTACATTAGTTTTTATAATTCAGCATAGTAAAAACATGTTGACAAAAAACACCAATAAAAACAAGATTACCATAAATAAATGCATACAAAATTAAAAAGAAAAAAGAAAAAATGATTGCATGGGTCATCTTTCTAAAAAATATTACAATGATGGTTTCATTTTGTCTGGGTTATTGGTGGACAGCCCGGTTGTTATGGACTTATGGTTACCTCGACTAAAGTATTCTATGAAATTATATACTTTTCCATTTTATTTTACAATAGCATACAATTTTTGTTCGGATAAAAAAAAATTAAGTGGATCATTTTTCTTAAATGTAATTGTATCTTTTCATCAATGTTCCAAATCTACGGAGTTGCATAGTAGTTTAGCACTTTACCACGCTAGCAATTTACTACGTTAGCACTCCTCCCTACTATTTACTGCTTTAAGAGATTAATCTGAAAGCTACCGATTGTGAGTTACTTTAGAAGAAAAAGAAAAGGGGTTTTTCCTAAAACCAATTAGAAAGTTTGTTCAAAACTCATTGTACAAGATTGGAAGACTATATTAATAACTACGAAGAGTAACATTGCAATGTTAAAGGCATCCAACCAATGCTACAATTCTTGCCTTTTTTTATCGTGAAAAAAAAAACAGAAACATTGAAAAGTTACAATGTTCCAAAAATAGTTTGACAAAAATAAAAATCAAATTACATATAATGTGCATGCTTGGCACCTTATAATAATTAAGTTATTCAGTGACCCACGCGACCAAGCCCAGTGGAGGCACCGCCAACAGTGATTATCCCAATGATATTCAAGCCCACACATAATTAGCAATGATATTCATTATTAATTGTACCAGAATTAAAGCAATTATGGAAAAGAAAAAGATAAAAACCATATAGATTTAGTGAAATAATGAAAGTATCAGAGAAAATACGTTGCACTAAGTACTGAGCTCCCTTTCCCCGTGCATGTAGCAAAAAGAATACTGAATAGTTATCTGATGATGAAACTCAATTACACCAATCAATTATACTTGCTGATAATCCATTCCTGTGCTCAAATAATGCTAAAGATTAAGCATGTGTGGGAATCATTCAATAGTTGTATTATAGCACATTACTTTTACTCAAATGTCAAAGTTCATTATACAGCTTTGGGGTAATAAGAAAATTAACGGATGCTTTGAGCAACAGAAATTATCAATTTGAAATTTAATCCATGTTAAGATGATTGAGTCAGAATATTCTAAAATGAAATCTAAAGCTGTAACTGTAATCATCAAATAGTAGTATAGTATAACATTACTGGTATTATATACATGAAATTGAGATGGATGCATTAGAACAGTGTTCTACATAATAAATGAAACTAGAGGACCTGTACTACTTACTTACAATTGACATGCATAAATTACAACTGTTGATTGTGAACAAATTTATTAATTAAGCAACCCCTTTTTATTCACAAAAAATGACATCATTGACTGGAGAATTCCCTCTTACTCATGTGAGCTACAAATCAATCCTTTTTGCAGCATGGTTTTACTCCGCAGCACCTCCTTTCATTCGTTGATAAATGGATAATTTTCCCAGTGATGTGCTTCTGACTTGAAAGGGGTCGTAGAGTTTTCCATGAACCATAGAATGCTTCCGCCACTTGTGCAGAAAAACCATTATTACTAAGGTCCAGTAGTTCTAAGCTCCTTGCCTTACCGATAGCAATGGAAAGCTGTTTAGTGAAATGGCACTCAGGAGATGAAGAATTTCTTTGACCTGAACTGGCACAGCTGTCATCAATTCCAGAAGCAGTACCTTCTACTCTGAAAGGAGTTTCTTCATCTTCACTATCAGCAACTTCCAGCTGATTGCAGACAGTGTTTAGAGAGCAAATGACCTCTTGATGATCATCCACTTTCATATTATCAAGTTTCTGGTCCTGGTTTTGTGAGCATCTTCTAACTGATAAATCATTTTGCAGAGCAGAAAGTTCATTTGGAACAGAATTATCAGCAAGATCAAGCTCCTCCAAGCAGCTGTTATCTGATAAAAGGAAACAACATAACCATGTGGTAGTAGCAGTTTTAAACAATGAACGAACAACTAAACATGATTTCATGTTTTACCTGCCAGTGCCTCAATTATGTGAAGAACTCCATCACACCCAAGTTTACACTTTCTAAGGACCAAAACTTTGAGACTGCACTGTGTGTTTGTGAGAAGAGAAAATAGAGTGTTGCTGCCCTGTATTCACCAAAAAAATTAAAACAAACAATGTGAACTTAGTGGCCCTTATGGAATATCTGAGTATAGAGGATGATAACAAAGATTTGTTTCTGTTTATTAATTCTCTGGGAAGATGTGTAATCCCCATAATGGCTATTTATGATACTATGCAACTTGTACAACTGGATGTCCAGAGATAACAAAAATGTAACTGGTTAAACTCACAAAAACATCACTAAAAGGGAACAGTAATACCCAGATCTATATAATCTACTAACTAGAGTCAAGAGTAAAACTAAAATGCTGAAAAGCCAGATTCTAGGCTGTGTTACAGCAATACTTAATAACATCCAAGTTAAACCAATCAAGGAAACATGCCTTGCAAGAATATCAGCAATAGAAATTCAGATACAGTGAACAAACCTCGCGCATAAGAGGATTTCCTTCCAAGTTCAGGTCAACAATGGAACAAAGAAAGTTAACATTGGTGTTTAAAATATATTTAGATGTTAGCCCACAATATGATTGATCAAGTTTCACAAGCTCTTCTGTCCCTTTGACCAATGATTCTGCTAATTCTATAGCCCCTTCCTGCAAAATAACGCCTCTATACAGTCAGAAGAGCAAGTGAAGTAAGCATGCTGGAATAAAAAATAATGGTACAACGAAATGAACAGATTGTAGGAGATAGGTTTTACTCACAGTTCCAATACCCGTGCCTCCAAGTACCAGTCCTGATAAAGTCAAGGTCCCAGCTAACTGGCAAAGGCTATGGACAACTGGTTTTCCTAGTTTTAAACCCCTCATATTCAACTCAGAAAACCTACAATGGGTAAATTTATCTCAAATTTCTGTATGCCCTGAAAATTTACAAATAATGTAAAGATGCCACATAGAGATGGAAGTTGACACTGGTATGATTGATTCTACCTTTTCAAAGTAGAAAGCTTGGACAGAAGATTAACTAAAACATTTACGGATACAGGGCTGTTGTGACCTGTCAGAGGAAGACTACCCATTAAGCTGAGGTTACTTGTATCAGGGATTTGAAAAGAATGATATATTCAATATACCTATACAAAGATGCGCAAGAACAGATTCAGGGTCCAATGCATCAGCCATTTCTTGAATAGTTTTTGACGTGATACAGCAGTTCTCTACGTTCAAGCTATAAAGAGCTGTGCAACAGAGTCAAGTTAATAGAAGTATGGAGATACCCGCAGTATAAATCAACATACAAGCACATGTGGGAGATCATAAGTGCATCACAGCATAAATTCAAAATACCGATATTTTTACAGCTTAAAATGAGACCAAGGATAGTAGAAAAAGGAAGGGCATGGTAATCAGCATCCTTCAAGATATAACAGAAACCCATATTCAAAGTGGCACAGCATCAGGACATGCAGCTTACCTGTACAACTTTTTAAGATTGTCAAAAGATAAGATCTACATGCATCAGTAAGACGGTTTCCAGAAATGTTAAGGACTCCTAGTCGGGTAAATAATGCTGAGCATTCGCTAATCTGACAAGAATAAGCAAAGTTAAACTATTAGCAAATTGGGGATGGTATAAATGGAATCCAAGTCACGCAAAATGAGACTAGTGTTCTTTTATCACAGATTAATCAAGAATCGAATTGATAGAACACTATTGTAAAATATATTGCAATCTAAAAAAAACTGAGATGACCTTGTGGGAGCAAGGTAGGTGAAATTAGCTCATATTTCAGTGATCTGAAACGTGGAAATTGATTTTTATTTTCAGAAAAATATCATAGCTAAAATAAATTTATGGCTATACTAAAATGAAACAAGTTCAATTTAAGGAAATATCTTTCTGTAATAAAATATATTGTGTAACCATCATTTTAAACCCTTGGACCTAAATTCACATTTAAAAAGAACGACTATTATAAACATGGAACAATGGGAAGAAGGCAAACAGGAAAAAATGAAAATGTTTGCAAGTGGTAACATACCTGAAACAGAGCTGTTGGGCCAAATCGATTGCAATGCAAATCCAAAGTTAAGCCACCGTAAGATTGGTTCAATGCACTGAACACCTTCTTAAGTTTTTCCATCACCCCATTTCCTAAAACATTATTCATTCAACACATGGCAAAAACTATTCAGTAGATTTTACTTATTATAATTTTTTATATTCGTTCTTTATGGTTTAAGTATTTATAATATTCAACTAGTCGCCAATAAAAGGATTACTTGGTGGATAAAATACAGATGAGACTTGAGAACCAAAAGAAAGGCTCCTCTTAAAGAAGCATAAGAGAAGAAAAGAGTGGTTGTTAAACAACTTGCAGACAGGAATATACCGGAATCTAAAGCAAAAAGATGGCAAATCAGAAAAAAATGTACCTAACAGATTGTGAGAGATATCAAGCATTGCAAATTCCTTTTGAGATTGCAGTGCATTTATCAATGGTGTTATAGACAAATCTTGCAGGTCGCAGTCAGACACAACGATTTCATCATCCGAAACCTGTTAACAATAAACCCAAAATCAGCTGTAAGAAAAAAAATCAAATTCAAGCCAACATCCAAAAATGACAAGGAATATATGTCACTTATTCTGGCAATGACAGAATTAATACCGCTAACCTCTTTCTTACCTCTAAATTATAAAGTTTCTTCAGAACCTTGATATTTGGTACCTTAGACAACTCCGTGCAGCAGTCTACGTATATTTTTATTAGGCGCTTCTGGACGCATCCTGTAAAACATAAAACTTAAATGTGGTGTCTAAATAGGACCCAGAAGAATAATGGGAACAGGGTCCGAGTTAGCTAGAAAGTATTTGTTTAGTTAGTTACAGTTACTATCTATCAAGCAAATAGGTAGAGGCATAAGAGTTCGGATTATATAAAGAGCCAAGTAGAAGGCAGGGATTCAAGAATTTAGATTTGCGAACTGTGCAAAGATAAAGATAATAGCATGGTTATATCACTGAATAAGAAAAAAGTATAAATAGTGCATTGCATACCTTCAATGGAAGCTTCAAATGTGTCATTTCCCAGATGTTCCTTAAGCTTTTCAATAGGTTCCAAGGATTCTAGATCTCTTCCAGCACATTTTATGTGCTGTATTATGGGCAACAAACCTACTCATAAATTATTACAAGTCAACTCAGCATAAAAAGATGGTGAACTGAAGGGAAACTGCAATAAGAAGGTAAATAAATAAATGAATGAATAGAAAGGTTATGAAGTAAATGTGCTAAATAGTAAGGCAGTTGGTAAAGAATGAATTCACTAGTCAGACACCAACAGCTATTCAATATGAATGCTTCCTGTCCCCTCTGCAGGCGTCAGATTTAGAAGTTTTATCCAGATCCATACAACTGATGCAGTACAAGAATTTGCCAAAACATGTTTAGCCAAAACCAGTAATGCACATTGATTTTAAAGCATTCATACGTTGCACCTAGCTGTGGGACAATGTATTTCTCATGTGCTGTGCCTCTATCCTTACTTAATTGAGCACAAATTGTGAAAAATAGGAAGGTCAAAATCTTGTGAGCTAAGTATACTATAGTCAATGCATAGGAAGACTTGATTGCTTTTTGTGTCATTGCTCATTAGGTGATACTTTTCTACTCTACCTTAATATCAGAGATAGAGCAATCAATAGCCACACCAAAACTAACTCATCCGAAATCCTGGTAGAAGTGTTCATAATAATGAGGAGCTGGAGCATCTATCATCCTTTATGTGCACAACCAAGATACCAAAATCCACTATCATTTTCCCCTTAATCAAATTTCTACCAAATGTCTATTCAAGTTGGCCAGTGATCTGCTATGCTAATATTATTAACAATGACAGAAAAGTAGAAAACACTTAAACCAGAAATTGCCTACCCTCTGATCTCTTTTCTGCTGGAAGTTGTAGATAGTATAAACATGGAACTACAGCTTTTAACAAGTCAATATTCAACTGATCATCAGCAGTACACAAGGCTGCTTCTACGTGAATCAGATCATTCCCAATCCGGCATGTAATATGTTGCTGCAACTGGAGAATATAAAGGAGGACATAGGTTAGAAAAGTATCCATTCACAAGAATCGTGATGAACATGACAATGTGGCCAAAGCATGAAGCTCAACTATATTAAAGTTAAATCCATGACAATAGAACTCACATCATTTTGGGGATATTGCACCAAGGGATGGGCAACACCCTTATATTTGCCTGAGGAATCTATGTCACATTTAGAACCACTAGGAAAATCCGCTTCAGCAATTATATCATTACTCAAAGATCCAGAATGTCTGCTAGATTTAGCGGCTGTGATTGGACTAGAGCATTTGAAAGAACTACTACTTTCTTCAACATTAATTGGATATTTGGATCTATATTCAGAGACAACCTGCCATCTCAAAAGGCAAAGCCTGAGCAGGCTGATAGTTCTTGAGTAAAACTCACAAAAATGCAAACAGGTGGAGATTTCTTTACCTGAACTTTACGAGGACTGGCTTTATTAATAACTGCAATCAGGCAAGTACCATTCAGTACATGACTTTGGTACAAGGGAATCTTAGGGTTAGAGCAAAGCAAGGAAAACATACTTGCATCAGAAGTGGGGAAGTCCTCTATCAGGCATTTATGATCCTTTCTGCTCAAATACTCCTCCTCATCATCAGAAATAACTAGAACACGTTTACGGTTGTTTGCCGTCTGATGGCTGCTGGTTAGATTTGTCATACTTTTGGGTGACAGCTGAGCTTGCTTGGAAGAGTTGGTAAGACTATCCATATGGTCTGTGTTCTTTTTGGATGAGCCTTTTATGGACTGATATATTGACATTAGAGGCACGTCATCTGTAAACTCTTCTCCAGTAGTCCGAGATTTTGACCTAGAAATTGTCTTTGGAATGCAGAAATCATCAGACCCACCATCTGACAGATGATCTGCTTCAGTATCAGTCTCAGAGCAACGATCCTCTGGCATAGTTTTAGCTTCTGGCTCTTCTTCTGGTTTCTTCAGCTTATCAATTAGAAGTTTCAACCTCCTGTAAAGGATCACAGTTGATAAGAAGCAACAGTACAAGTCTAGAAAAAGGACCCATAATATCAGAAACAATAAAATAGATTCAGTTTAGCAGATGACCAGATTTTGGCCTCTAAAAGGTTAGAATATTTAAATGAGTCCATGAGTTACTCCATGAAATTGGATGAAATGTATATATAAAGATAGACTTCCATGAATCAGTTACCAGGTCTCATCCTCATTATCAAATCTGATCATGTTGCTATAATGCATATTTTCCAAGGCATTAATCTGTACATCAGGAAGCTTTGCCTCAACAGCAATTCTGCAATATCACGGGAACAAATTAATGCAGTTCAGCATGAAACAAAAGTCACAAAGGATGTATTCTTTTGAAGCAAGCAACTCCAATCAAGGTTGAGTCACACATGTCATTGACAGTCAAGTTTCACTCTAGTTTTGGCAGCATCTGCAGCTGCAACTTCTAGAAGCGCATTGTGGCATTTAAACCAAGTTATAAGGGACTTCTCAACACAAGTAAACAATTTAATAGCAGCCAAACATATTTTTATCAAAGAAGTAACTTCAGAAAAATTAAAAGAAACTAGTATGGAGTCTATTTCTTGTAATTTCCTTACATGATTCACAAAACTGCGGTGATCCAACAATATAAAGCAAATTTATACCACATAATTCATGTGTCCTACTCTTATTCAACTTAGTTGCACCAAAAGCATCTGAGAAAAGTGACAGAAAACTATTGTGTTCAACATAAATTTAGCTACTTGGAGAATACATTGTAATTGCAAATTTATTTCTTGATAAAAAAAAATTATTCATCTAATTTCAAGAAATTAAATTTACCTGTAACTGTCTTGGTATGCATCCAATGCTCCTCTCCAATTTTGAGTAGAATCCAAAATATTACCAATATTAATTTTCACAAGAGCTTGCCCCTAAAATCGTTATCAACAAAGCATAAGATCAACCAAGGAGCATCCCAGTTGTAGACAAAGAGGTAGTATTAGTTTACATTTATCTTTGGATACCATGAAACCTACGAAGCAAGGGCATTGAAATGCATTCACACAAATTGAAGGTCCCATCTGGAGTGTAAGTATCAAGTACATATGAGTAGGTTTTAGTTTAGGTGTCTATGTTTTATACTTGGCTTAGAATATTTAATCATTTTTCCTGACATGTATATAGCTCCTCTCTTTCAAAGTGGCCATGCTTCATAGTAAATAACTGACTTGCAATACACTCA